>NW_027038894.1:0-41394 GCF_034236695.1 Oncorhynchus nerka
GAACCGGCTCAAAGCCCGTAACAAAGGGAGACAACGTGGAGATAAGGAGTAGCAAAATATATATTTATTAACTAAAGCAACTAAGTATAATATACAATGGTGTGTGTAATCAGTAATCAGTAGTGTAAGTGAGTGTTTTGCATGCATGAATGTGATAATGCAGGGTGATGAAAGGTGCCAAAGCAAACAAACAAACGGCCACCAAGAACCACAACACAATCTACAAAGGTGTCTGCATGGAGAGAGTCTCTCCCATGAATGTGGAAGAGGTCTATTTATCCTGGGAGACACCTGGCCCAGGTGTTTCCCATGTAGCTGACGACCCTCCCAACTCCGCCCACCGGCATCCTAATAAGGAAACAAGAACAAAGACAGAATACGGCAGACAGAGTGGGAGGGTCGTCACATTCCCCCCCATAAAACCGGGGACCAACAAGGACCTCGGAACAACATACCAGCCTCCCGCGTCCCAAATTGACACAGGCCTCCCGCGTCTCCAAATTGACACAGGCCTCTGCGTCCCAAATTGACGAGGGGTTATTTGTTCACACCTCCACCTGCACCAACCAACCTCCTCCCCAGACCTCAGCAACCTTTGTGCATAGGAAGCAATATTTTAAGAGGAAAGAAGAATACAAGACCAGGAGGGAACAGACAGGAAAGATAGAACATGACAACCCGAAACAATGGTCAGTCACGTAAACATTCAGGAACATGGCACAAAAGACCAACAGCTACAAACTCAATGAAAAGAACATCAGGGTCCTTCTTAATTTTTACAACTCCCAACGATTCATAGTCACTTCCAACGATTCATAGTCACTTCCAACGATTCATAGATTTCACGTGCCCTACTCGTCAGTGGCACCTGCCAATAGCCTTTTAACAGGTCAAATTTGCTCACAAACTTAGCTGCACCGACTTGATCAACACAGTCCTCCATCCGAGGAAGAGGAAATGAATCTGGCTTTGTGACACTGTTTACCTTACGGTAGTCCGTTACAAAAACGGTTTGTTCCATCCGGTTTACTGACCAAGATACAGGAGAAACCCAACTGGAGAAAGAAGGCTCTGCTATCTTACTCTCCAGCATGTACTTGACCTCAGCATCCAGACAACGTAGTTTCTCTGAAGAAACTCTATAGAACCGCTGACGAATGGGGTCAGCACCTCCAATGTCAATATCATGTTCTATTAAGTTTGTATGTGTAGGTGTATCAGAAAACAAACCTGGAAATCTCTGAATCAGACCAACCATCTCTTTCCGCCCATCAACAGGTAGGTGAGTGAGAAGACTGTCTAAAATATCCAGTGTTTCTGAATTTTCAATCTACCCTGCAATATACAATCGTCAGGACCAGGAACATCTTCCTCCTCATGCACAGATCTAGCACATCAAGATCCCAAGGAAACAACGGTATCAGCCAAAAGAACAGGTTTACCGTCCTCTGTAGAATCCCACTGTTCAGTCTCAGAGGAACGTGCATAATAGGGTTTTAACAGATTTACATGGCACAGCTGGTGTGCTTTCCTCCGTTCTGGAGTGGCAACTAGATAAATTTGCTCAGTGTACTGGCGCACCACTGTATATGGACCTTGAAACTTGGCTTGAAAAGGAGAACCAACAATTGGCAGCAGAGCAAGAACCTGGTCACCTGGACTAAAGTGACGAGGCTCAGTTCGGCGATCAAATATGCCCTTCATCCTCTCCTGTGAAGATGATAACTTCTCTTTGCCATTTCACCAGCGGCGTACAGCCGTCGCCGGAAATCACACACATACGATAACAGGGACTGAGGAGGCTCGGGAGACTTCCAGTCATCCTGGAGAACAGATAAAAGTCTGTCAAACACAAGGTCATTTGGACTGAAACCTGTGCTCTCCTGTGAAACTTCCCTAGCGGCTAACAGTAAACAAGGCAACCCCTCCTCCCAATCCTTATCCATCTCAGTACAATAAGTTCTCAACAAAGACTTAAGTGTTTGATGGAAACGTTCCAGTGCTCCTTGACTTTGCGCGTGATAGGGGCTAGACAAATTGTGTTTAATATGGAGCTGTTGAAGAACCTGACCAAACAGATTAGAGGTAAAATTAGATCCTTGATCACTCTGAATGACCTTAGGGATTCCAAACAATGAGAGAAACTGAGTCAAAGCTTTTAACACCGATTTAGTTGTGATAGATCGGAGAGGATAGGCAGCAGGAAACCTAGTGGTCTGACACATCACAGTGAACAGGTAACTGCTACCCTTTTTAGAACGAGGCAGAGGACCCACACAGTCAATAATCAGATACTCAAAAGGTTGGCTGAGTACAGGAATAGGAAACAATGGTACTGGTTTAATAGCTTGATTAGGCTTAGTTAATTGACAGGTGTGACAAGTTTTGATAAAATCAGAAACATCCCTCTTTAATCTAGGCCAAAAGAAATGTCTTAATATGCGATTGTAGGTTTTCCTCACCCCCATATGTCCAGCAACGTCGCTGTGAGAAGTTTCCAACACCAACTCCACGAAGCTTAACTGGTACAACAACCTGACTAATTGCGTCCCCCAGAAAAACACTATCATGAGACACCCACTTTCTCATCAGGACATCCTCTTGGAGAAAATAGCCATGGGCGACATCTCCCAACTGTTCTATAGGCACAATTTGATCACGCAACTCTTCCAACGTGGGGTCATCCCGTTGCGCATTGATTAGATCTGAGCGGTTTACAGATAACGGGATAACAGGGAAAACAGTGACATACTTTGTATTATTATCATTAGTCGGCGCAGTGACCAGTTCGCCACGGCTCATAGAACGTGTCACTGCACACGCAGAGAACACCTCTGGGAAACTCTGTACACTCTGTACATCAGGAATCCCAACAAATGACGGCTTAGTGGAAACCACTAGAGATGGAAACATGACAGGCCATACACGCTCACCAGCCAAGTTATTCCCAAGGATAACATCGATACCCTCAATAGGCAACGAAGGACGCACACCCACAACAACTTCACCCTGCACCAGCCCACAATCCAACATCAGTTTATGCAATGGAACTGACAGAGTGTTCAACCTATTCCCCTAATTAGAACACTATTCCCCAAATCAGTCTCAGCAGAAAAGGGTAACACAGACTCCAACACAAATGATTCAGAGGCACCTGTGTCTCTCAGGATCTTCACTGGCACTAGGTCTTTACTTCCTAACATAGACACAAAACCTTCCGTAATGAAAGGTAAATAGGCTGGATCAATATGGACTTTCACATTCTCCTGGGCCTGAGGAAATGAGTCATGAATGAACTGATGTGGAACAGGTGCAGCTAACGCAGTAGGCTTAGATTTAGCGTAAGCACCCTTTGACCTGAGAAGTGGACATTCGTTTTTCCAATGACCTGAACCTTGACATTAGTGACACTGCCCAAAGTCAGCTTTACCATGGGAGTCAGGTTCAACCCTAGTTGAATAGAACTCTGCCCGAGAACCAAAGTATCTCGGTGAGCGAAGCCCAAATCTATCCGAACGCCCCCACTCTTTCCAAATACGGGGCTCTGCAAAGACACTTTTGTGAGTCAACACATACTCGTCCGCCAAAACCGCAGCTTCAGCGACATTCTTTACTTTCTGTTCATTAATATACGTGGCAATACGATCAGGAATTGTGTCCTTAAATTGCTCTAACATAATCAGATCACACAGCCCTTGGAAAGTCACAACTGCAGAGGCGGAACAACAGCGATTAAACTGTAAAGATAACTGTCGCGCAAACTCAACATGAGTCTGGTTATCATCCCTTTTTAAAGTTCTAAATCGTTGGCGGTAAGCCTCAGGGACCAATTCATAAATCTGTAACACAGCTGTTTTAACTTTATCATAACTGGCACTGTCGTATACACTAAGAGCTGAATATGCTTCCTGCGCTTTACCAGTCAGCACGCACTGCAACATTAAAGTGCGGTCAGAATCAGGCCAACTCCTAGCGTCATCAACCCGCTCAAACAACGAAAAGAATGTCTCGGGGTCCCTTTCATTAAACCGAGGCAATAACCGTAAGTTCCCAACAATATCAAATGTCTCTGGGGCACGACCAAAAGCGGAACTACCCCTAGGTAAATCTGGGTCACCTTCCCAAAACAAACTCTCCCCTGAGATCTTTCCTTCCCTAACCAACTCTATACGTTCTTGTTGCAACTTGATTTTAACACGCTCCATATCTTGTTTAAATGCCAATTCCTTTTCATATTTTACACGATCATGCTCTAGCTTCTCACGATCATGCTCTAGCTTCTCACGATCATGCTGCCGATCATGCTCTAGCTTCTCACGATCATGCTGCCGATCATGCTCTCTCTTCTCACGATCATGCTCCAGCTGTAACAAAAGCAGTTCTTTCTGCTGTTCAAAAAGAAGGCTACTAGGACTAACCGATGGAATGGCCATTGTAACGTTATGGGGAGACGACAAATCCTCAGCAGAGGCTGGCCCGGTGGTAACTTCAAGAATACCACTCTCCATCAGATTGGCCTTCAATATCAACCTAATAGAATTCTTTAGGCGTTTATCACTAATCTCAACCTTGTAGTGTTCCGCGACCTTTAACAGCTGTTCTTTCGTACCTAAATCTAACAATTCCTCTGATGGAGAGCGAATTAACTTATCTACATAAGACGCCATAATCACACAAAAAAATTCTCGCTCTTCCCTTCTGCTGAGCACACCAGACCACAACCCGAGAATTGACAATCACCCTGAGCACCACAGAAGAGAGATGAGATACGGAGCTTCCCCAAAACCTACAATAACTCAACCCTAGTCTTCGTGCAGATTTGCGGTGGGAATTTACGCACTGTATCCCGCTGGCAAGGAAATAGAACTCCCCAGCATGCTGGCAAATTCCACCAAGCCACGGATGTGCCCCGAGACAACTGCTCAGTCCACAGACACCACACAAAAATAACAAACATTAACCATGCCCAACATATTCCAAAAAATGAAACACGTCGCTAAACCTATCAGGGGAAAAGGCTATAGCTCCGGGTAGCAAGTTCCACTACCCTACCCAAATCTCCCACCGAGGTACACAGCAGATTACTCACCTCAGACTGACGTCCCAACAGAAAGTAGAACAAGAGTTCAGGCTAGGCAGGGCCTGGAAACTAACTATTATACTCTCTCCAACACAGCACACAAACCAAACAACAACGGCAACCAATACTGGGCCTACCAAACACGTACCTCCACGGTCTCCCAAACCAATAGTTCAAAGATCCCGGATGAGCCCCCACTTGTCACGAACCGGCTCAAAGCCCGTAACAAAGGGAGACAACGTGGAGATAAGGAGTAGCAAAATATATATTTATTAACTAAAGCAACTAAGTATAATATACAATGGTGTGTGTAATCAGTAATCAGTAGTGTAAGTGAGTGTTTTGCATGCATGAATGTGATAATGCAGGGTGATGAAAGGTGCCAAAGCAAACAAACAAACGGCCACCAAGAACCACAACACAATCTACAAAGGTGTCTGCATGGAGAGAGTCTCTCCCATGAATGTTAGCCAACGTCTACCGAACAGAACTTCCGCACTCAACAATCCGGTCGCATTTAGCTTCGCTCCACAGGTAGTATCACATTTTTCATTTCATTTCATTACAGTACAACGGCTTGATTTGTTTGATCGTAGCTAGCTACATAGCTAGCTACATAGCCGTCTTTGTATCATAGATAATTGCGTAATTATCGTATTTCGTCGTCCTAACGCAGTCTACACTGCCCTGCAGCTAGCCAGCTAGCTAACGTCCACCGTTAGCTAGTCCACCATCTACCGATTAGCAGCACAACTATTACACTCAACTGAACGACTTGATTAGTGTAGTGTTAGCTAGCTACATAGTTGTCTTTGCTGTCTTCGTATCCAAGATAATTGTGTAGTTTAGAGTGTGTAGTTTTAGAGTGATTATCTTAATTTACCGAGGTTAGCTAGCCAGCTATTTGTCGTCCTTAACCTGTTGCTTCTACTCGGGACGCTTGCGTCCCAACTAGAACTCTGGAAATGCAAATGCGCTACGCTAAATGCTAATAGTATTAGTTAAAACTCAAAAGTTCATTAAAATACACATGCAGGGTATCGAATTAAAGCTACACTCGTTGTGAATCCAGGCAACAAGTCAGATTTTTAAAATGCTTTTCGGCGAAAGCATGAGAAGCTATTATCTGATAGCATGCAACACCCCAAAAGACCCACAGGGGACGTAAACAAAATAATTAGCATTTCGGCGTTACACAAACCGCACAATAAAATAGAAAACATTCATTACCTTTCACCATCTTCTTTGTTGGCACTCCTAGATGTCCCATAAACACTATTTGGGTCTTTATTTCGATTAAATCGGTCCATATAAAGCCTAGATATCGTTATATGTAGACTGTGTGATAAACGAAAAAACATTGTTTCAAAACGTAACGTCATTTTTTTAAATTCAAAAAGTCGACGATAAACTTTCACAAAACACTTCGAAATACGTTTGTAATGCAACTTTAGGTATTAGTAAACGTTAATAAGCGATAAAATTCATCAGGAGGCGATGTAAAGATCATTAGCTGTCCGTCTGGAAAAATGTCCGGCTAGAAACTCAACGAAAATATCCGGTCCTAGACCGGAGGAGATCACGATGTCCTGCATGTGTTTGACCAAGAAAAAACACGAAGGGAAATGACAAGACTCTAGACACCGTGTGGAAGCTGTAGGTACTGCAACCTCAGTCAATTAATTGTGGTTCACCTTTATCAATGGGTTCAAGTGGCGCATGGATATATTTTCCCATTTTCAGTGATCAGTTTTTCCTGTGCTTTTCGATGTAAATGCCGTTCTGGTAAAGCCACAGCAGTGATTTAACCAGTTTTTAAACGTCTGAGTGTTTTCTATCCACACAGACTAAGCAAATGCATATACTATATTCCTGGCATGAGTAGCAGGGCGCTGAAATGTTGTGCGATTTTTAACAGAATGTTCAAAAAAGTAGAGGGTCGACTGAAGAGGTTAACGTAGGAGACACTGCTAGCTAGCCAACAGCTAGCCAACGTCTACCGAACAGAACTTCCGCACTCAACAATCCGGTCGCATTTCGCTTCGCTCCACAGGTAGTATCACATTTTTCATTTCATTTCATTACAGTACAACGGCTTGATTTGTTTGATCGTAGCTAGCTACATAGCTAGCTACATAGCCGTCTTTGTATCAAAGATAATTGTGTAGTCTTGAGCGATTTCCTAGGTTAGCTAGCCAGCTATTGTCGTTCTTTTAACGCAACGTAACGTAATCAACACTGCTAGCTAGCCAGCTAGCCCCGAATAGCAGCACAGTAGCACAGTAGAAACTATTACACTCAACGGAGCGACTTGATTAGTGTAGTGTCAACAACGCAGACACTGCCAGCTAGCCTACATAGTCAACAACGCAGCCTCTGCCAGCTAGCCTACTTCAGCAGTACTGTATCATTTTAATCATTTTAGTCAATAAGATTCTGCTACGTAAGCTTAACTTTCTGAACACTCGAGACGTGTAGTCCACTTGTCATTCCAATCTCCTTTGCATTAGCGTAGCCTCTTGTGTAGCCTGTCAACTATGTGTCTGTCTATCCCTGTTCTCTCCTCTCTGCACAGACCATACAAACGCTCCACACCGCGTGGCCGCGGCCACCCTAATCTGGTGGTCCCAGCGCGCACGACCCACGTGGAGTTCCAGGTCTCCGGGAGCCTCTGGAACTGCCGATCTGCGGCCAACAAGGCAGAGTTCATCTCAGCCTATGCCGCCCTCCAGTCCCTCGACTTCTTGGCACTGACGGAAACATGGATCACCACAGACAACACTGCTACTCCTACTGCTCTCTCTTCGTCTGCCCACGTGTTCTCGCACACCCCGAGAGCTTCTGGTCAGCGGGGTGGTGGCACCGGGATCCTCATCTCTCCCAAGTGGTCATTCTCTCTTTCTCCCTTACCCATCTGTCTATCGCCTCCTTTGAATTCCATGCTGTCACAGTTACCAGCCCTTTCAAGCTTAACATCCTTATCATTTATCGCCCTCCAGGTTCCCTCGGAGAGTTCATCAATGAGCTTGATGCCTTGATAAGCTCCTTTCCTGAGGACGGCTCACCTCTCACAGTTCTGGGCGACTTTAACCTCCCCACGTCTACCTTTGACTCATTCCTCTCTGCCTCCTTCTTTCCACTCCTCTCCTCTTTTGACCTCACCCTCTCACCTTCCCCCTACTCACAAGGCAGGAAATACGCTCAACCTCATCTTTACTAGATGCTGTTCTTCCACTAACCTCCTTGCAACTCCCTCCAAGTCTCCGACCACTACCTTGTATCCTTTTCCCTCTCGCTCTCATCCAACACTTCCCACACTGCCCCTACTCGGATGGTATCGCGCCGTCCCAACCTTCGCTCTCTCTCCCCGCTACTCTCTCCTCTTCCATCCTATCATCTCTTCCCTCTGCTCAAACCTTCTCCAACCTATCTCCTGATTCTGCCTCCTCAACCCTCCTCTCCTCCCTTTCTGCATCCTTTGACTCTCTATGTCCCCTATCCTCCAGGCCGGCTCGGTCCTCCCCTCCCGCTCCGTGGCTCGACGACTCATTGCGAGCTCACAGAACAGGGCTCCGGGCAGCCGAGCGGAAATGGAGGAAAACTCGCCTCCCTGCGGACCTGACATCCTTTCACTCCCTCCTCTCTACATTTTCCTCTTCTCTCTCTGCTGCTAAAGCCACTTTCTACCACTCTAAATTTCAAGCATCTGTCTCTAACCCTAGGAAGCTCTTTGCAACCTTCTCCTCCCTCCTGAATCCTCCTCCCCCTCCCCCTCCTCCCTCTCTGCAGATGACTTCGTCAACCATTTTGAAAAAGAAGGTCGACGACATCCGATCCTCGTTTGCTAAGTCAAACGACACCGCTGGTTCTGCTCACACTGCCCTACCCTGTGCTCTGACCTCTTTCTCCCCTCTCTCTCCAGATGAAATCTCGCGTCTTGTGACGGCCGGCCGCCCAACAACCTGCCCGCTTGACCCTATCCCCTCCTCTCTTCTCCAGACCATTTCCGGAGACCTTCTCCCTTACCTCACCTCGCTCATCAACTCATCCCTGACCGCTGGCTACGTCCCTTCCGTCTTCAAGAGAGCGAGAGTTGCACCCCTTCTGAAAAAACCTACACTCGATCCCTCCGATGTCAACAACTACAGACCAGTATCCCTTCTTTCTTTTCTCTCCAAAACCCTTGAACGTGCCGTCCTTGGCCAGTTCTCCCGCTATCTCTCTCAGAATGACCTTCTTGATCCAAATCAGTCAGGTTTCAAGACTAGTCATTCAACTGAGACTGCTCTTCTCTGTATCACGGAGGCGCTCCGCACTGCTAAAGCTAACTCTCTCTCCTCTGCTCTCATCCTTCCTGACCTATCGGCTGCCTTCGATACTGTGAACCATCAGATCCTCCTCTCCACCCTCTCCGAGTTGGGCATCTCCGGCGCGGCCCACGCTTGGATTGCGTCCTACCTGACAGGTCGCTCCTACCAGGTGGCGTGGCGAGAATCCGTCTCCTCACCACGTGCTCTCACCACTGGTGTCCCCCAGGGCTCTGTTCTAGGCCCTCTCCTATTCTCGCTATACACCAAGTCACTTGGCTCTGTCATAACCTCACATGGTCTCTCCTATCATTGCTATGCAGACGACACACAATTAATCTTCTCCTTTCCCCCTTCTGATGACCAGGTGGCGAATCGCATCTCTGCATGTCTGGCAGACATATCAGTGTGGATGACGGATCACCACCTCAAGCTGAACCTCGGCAAGACGGAGCTGCTCTTCCTCCCGGGGAAGGACTGCCCGTTCCATGATCTCGCCATCACGGTTGACAACTCCACTGTGTCCTCCTCCCAGAGCGCTAAGAACCTTGGCGTGATCCTGGACAACACCCTGTCGTTCTCAACTAACATCAAGGCGGTGGCCCGTTCCTGTAGGTTCATGCTCTACAACATCCGCAGAGTACGACCCTGCCTCACACAGGAAGCGGCGCAGGTCCTAATCCAGGCACTTGTCATCTCCCGTCTGGATTACTGCAACTCGCTGTTGGCTGGGCTCCCTGCCTGTGCCATTAAACCCCTACAACTCATCCAGAACGCCGCAGCCCGTCTGGTGTTCAACCTTCCCAAGTTCTCTCACGTCACCCCGCTCCTCCGCTCTCTCCACTGGCTTCCAGTTGAAGCTCACATCCGCTACAAGACCATGGTGCTTGCCTACGGAGCTGTGAGGGAACGGCACCTCAGTACCTCCAGGCTCTGATCAGGCCCTACACCCAAACAAGGGCACTGCGTTCATCCACCTCTGGCCTGCTCGCCTCCCTACCACTGAGGAAGTACAGTTCCCGCTCAGCCCAGTCAAAACTGTTCGCTGCTCGCTCCCTCACGACGCCAGGACAGCGGAGTCAATCACCACCTTCCGGAGACACCTGAAACCCCACCTCTTTAAGGAATACCTAGGATAGGATAAAGTAATCCCTCTCACCCCCCTTAAAAGATTTAGATGCACTACTGTTCCACTGGATGTCATAAGGTGAATGCACCAATTTGTAAGTCGCTCTGGATAAGAGCGTCTGCTAAATGACTTAAATGTAAATGTAATGTAAATGAATGTGGAAGAGGTCTATTTATCCTGGGAGACACCTGGCCCAGGTGTTTCCCATGTAGCTGACGACCCTCCCAACTCCGCCCACCGGCATCCTAATAAGGAAACAAGAACAAAGACAGAATACGGCAGACAGAGTGGGAGGGTCGTCACATCCACCATCTGTGAAAATGTAAGAGAAAGGCCAATATATCAGTTAAGAGTCTAATCGAAATTAATATTTTGGCCACTAGATGGCAGCAGTGTATGTGCCAAGTTTTAGACTGATCCAATGAACCATTGCATTACTGTTCAAAATGTTTTATCAAGTCTGCCCAAATGTGCCGAATTGCTCAATTGATACATTTTCAAGTACATAACTATAGAAGACATACAACAATCATGTGGTAATAAAACAAATCAGTTTACACACTCCCAGGAATGTCATAAATTATGGACAATTAGCTTCCCTACAGAAAATACACTAACCTTCACACATCTAGATGTGGGGCAAACCTGAGGGGTTCAAAAATCATAATGGTCGACCTCTAGTTGTAACGCAAAAAAGTGGAAAAATGCCAGGGGGTGAATACTTTTGCAAGGCACTGTACGTTAGCTCAACCGGGTTTCGGTAACGTAATTTCAAGGCACAAGGCAATGTTTCTTCAAATTACAGAAGACAGAAAGCAATATCCTAAACTTAATAAACTCCCTCTCATAACAACATTCAACAACTGAGACATAATCTGAACAAGTTCCACAGACATGTGACTAACAGAAATGGAATAATGTGTCTCTGAACAAAGAGGAGGTCAAAATAATCAAAAGTAACAGTCAGTATCTGGTGTGGCCACCAGCTGCATTAATACTTCAGTGTATCTCTCCTCATGGACTGCACCAGATTTGCAAGTTCTTGCTGAGATGTTACCCCACTCTTCCACCAAGGCACCTGCAAGTTCCCGGACATTTCAGGGGGTGGCCCTAGCCCTCAACCTCCGATCCAACAGGTCCCAATGGGATTGAGATCCGAATCTTCGCTGGCCATGCAGAACATTGACATTCCTGTCTTGCAGGAAATCACGCACAGATGAGCAGTATGGTTGGTGGCATTGTCATGCTAGAGGGTCATGTCAGGATGAGTCTGCAGGAAGGCTACCACATGAGGGAGGAGGATGTCTTCCTGTAACGCACAGCGTTGAGATTGCCTGCAATGACAACAAGCTCAGTCCGATGATGATGTGACACACCACCCCAGACCATGACGGACCCTTCACCTCCAAGTAGATCCCCGCTCCAGAGTACAGGCCTCGGTGTAACGCTCATTCCTTCGACGATAAACGCAAATCCGACCATCACCCTGGTGAGACAAAACTACGACTCATCAGTGAAGAGCACTTTTTGCCAGTCCTGTCTGGTCCAGCGACGGAGGGCTTGTGCCCCTATGTGATGTTGTTGCCAGTCCTGTCTGGTCCAGTGACGGAGGTCTTGTGCCCCTATGTGATGTTGTTGCCAGTCCTGTCTGGTCCAGCGTGACGAGGAGGGTTTGTGCCCCTATGTGAT
Source organism: Oncorhynchus nerka (assembly GCF_034236695.1). Classification (NCBI taxonomy): domain Eukaryota; kingdom Metazoa; phylum Chordata; class Actinopteri; order Salmoniformes; family Salmonidae; genus Oncorhynchus; species Oncorhynchus nerka. Next base: position 12,206 of record NW_027038894.1, read on the forward strand.
GTTGTTGCCAGTCCTGTCTGGTCCAGCGACAGAGGGTTTGTTCCCCTATGTGACGTTGTTGCCAGTCCTGTCTGGTCCAGCGACAGAGGGTTTGTTCCCCTATGACGTTATTGCCAGTCCTGTCTGGTCCAGCGACAGAGGGTTTGTTCCCTATGTGACGTTGTTGCCAGTCCTGTCTGGTCCAGCGACGGAGGTTTTGTGCCCCTATGTGATGTTGTTGCCAGTCCTGTCTGGTCCAGCGACGGGAGGGTTTGTGCCCCTATGTGATGTTGTTGCCAGTCCTGTCTGGTCCAGCAACGGAGGGTTTGTGCCCCATGTGACGTTGTTGCCAGTCCTATCTGGTCCAGCGACGGAGGGTTTGTGCCCCTATGTGATGTTGTTGCTAGTCCTGTCTTGTCCAGCGACGGAGGGTTTGTGCCCTAAGTGATGTTGTTGCTAGTCCTGTCTGGTCCAGCGACGGAGGGTTTGTGCCCCTATGTGATGTTGTTGCCAGTCCTGTCTTGTCCAGCTGACGGAGGGTTTGTGCCCCTATGTGACGTTGTTGCTAGTCCTGTCTGGTCCAGCGACGGAGGGTTTGTGCCTATGTGATGTTGTTGCCAGTCCTGTCTGGTCCAGCGACGGAGGGTTTGTGCCCTATGTGACGTTGTTGCCAGTCCTGTCTGGTCCAGCGACAGAGGGTTTGTTCCCTATGTGACGTTATTTGCCAGTCCTGTCTGGTCCAGCGACAGAGGGTTTGTTCCCCTATGTGACGTTGTTGCCAGTCCTGTCTGGTCCAGCGACGGAGGGTTGTGCCCCTATGTGATGTTGTTGCCAGTCCTGTCTGGTCCAGCGACGGAGGGTTTGTGCCCCTATGTGATGTTGTTGCCAGTCCTGTCTGGTCCAGCGACGGAGGGTTTATGCCCTATGTGACGTTGTTGCCAGTCCTGTCTGGTCCAGCGACGGAGGGTTTATGCCCCTATGTGACGTTGTTGCCAGTCCTGTCTGGTCCAGCGACGGAGGGTTTATGCCCCTATGTGACGTTGTTGCCAGTCCTGTCTGGTCCAGCGACGGAGGGTTTGTGCCCCTATGTGACGTTGTTGCTAGTCCCGTCTGGTCCAGCGACGGAGGGTTTGTGCCCCTATGTGATGTTGTTGCTAGTCCTGTCTTGTCCAGCGACGGAGGGTTTGTGCCCCTATGTGATGTTGTTGCCAGTCCTGTCTGGTCCAGCGACGGAGGGTCCTGAGAAAGGGACGTTTCTTTTTCTGAATTTACAGTGTAGATATTAGTTGGCAGCGGTCTTTACATCAACATTATAGTGTTTTTATGTATTTCTAAAACAGTTTAGACACACATCATAACACATTTTCTAAGACCCCTTTCTCAGGTGTTTGGACAGAAATCAAAACCTTTGCTTATTCTAATATTTAATATAGAAAAAGTTGGCAAATATATAAATGCCTTAACACACGCCTATGAACTTAACATGTTGATGCTCATGTGTCCTTTTACATGGACATGACTTGAGGTAGATTTTACTGTTATGTTACACTAAGCTATGTTTTACTTTGCCTAGAGCATCTGAGTTCCATTCCAGCCTGGTTATATTTATTCAAGATGTATGTGACTCATTTCAATGGCCAGCGTGTTTTTGCAGTGAGATTGCATGAAGCTCTTTGATGAGAGCCAGAGGGACATCTGCTAGTCTGCTGCTAGACCTGTGAAATCACCCAGGTGGGTCATGGGCTGTCTGGCTGAACATGTGTCCATGAAAGCATAGCCAACACCTTGTCTAGAAACTAATATTACCTTTTCAAAAAATAGAACATAGTATATGATATCAAAATAGTTCCATAACCCGGCTTGAAAAATGGGCTGAAAGGGCGGACAGCAGGTTTTTGTTTCAGCCAAGGAATAACCCACCTGATTCAGCCCAGGTATAACCCACCTGATTCAGCCCAGGTATAACCCACCTGATTCAGCCCAGGTATAACCCACCTGATTTAGCCCAGGTATAACCCACCTGATTTAGCTGATTCAGCCCAGGTATAACCCACCTGATTCAGCCCAGGTAGAAGCCACCTGATTCAGCCCAGGTATAACCCATCTGATTCAGCCCAGGTAGAAGCCACCTGATTCAGCCCAGGTAGAACCCACCGGATTCAGCCCAGGTATAACCCACCTGATTCAGCCCAGGTAGAAGCCACCTGATTCAGCCCAGGTAGAACCCACCTGATTCAGCCCAGGTAGAAACCCACCTGATTCAGCCCAGGTATAACCCACCTGATTCAGCCTAGGTACACCACACCTGATTCAGTCCAGCTATAACCAACCTGATTAAGCCCAGGTACAACCAATCTGATTCAGCCCTGGTACACCACACCTGATTCAGCCCAGGAATAACCCACCTGATTCAGCCCAGGTAGAACCCACCTGATTCAGCCCAGGTAGAACCCACCTGATTCTGCCCAGGAATACCCACCTGATTCAGCCCAGGTAGAACCCAACTGATACAGCCCAGGAATAACCCACCTGATTCAGCCCAGGTAGAACCCACCTGATTCAGCCCAGGTAGAACCCACCTGATTCAGCCCAGGTAGAACCCACCTGGATTCAGCCCAGGCATAACCCACCTGATTCAGCCCACGTAGAACCCACCTGATTCAGCCCATGTAGAACCCACCTGATTCAGCCCAGGAATAACCCACCTGATTCAGCCCAGGTAGAACCCAACTGATACAGCCCAGGAATAACCCACCTGGGATTCAGCCCAGGTAGAACCCACTGGATTCAGCCCAGGTATAACCCACCTGATTCAGCCCAGGTAAACCCACCTGGTTGCCCAGGTAGAACCCACCTGAGTTCAGCCCTGGCATAACCCACCTGATTCAGCCCAGGAATAACCCACCTGATTCAGCCCAGGTAGAACCCACCTTTATTCAGCCCAGAATAACCCACCTGATTCATCCCAGGTAGAACCCACCTGATTCAGCCCAGGTAGAACCCACCTGATTCAGCCCAGGTAGAACCCCACCTGATTCAGCCCAGGTAGAACCCACCTGATTCAGTCCAGGTATAACCCACCTGATTCAGCCTAGGTACACCACACCTGATTCAGTCCAGGTATAACCAGCCTGATTAAGCCCAGGTACAACCAATCTGATTCAGCCCAGGTACACCACACCTGATTCAGCCCAGGAATAACCCACCTGAGTTCAGCACAGGTAGAACCCACCTGATTCAGCCCAGGTAGAACCCACCTGATTCAGCCCAGGAATAACCCACCTGATTCAGCCCAGGTAGAACCCAACTGATTCAGCCCAGGAATAACCCACCTGATTCAGCCCAGGTATAACCCACCTGATTCAGCCCAGGTATAAACCTGATTCAGCCCAGGTATAACCCACCTGATTCAGCCCAGGTATAACCCACCTGATTCAGCCCAGGTAGAACCCACCTGATTCAGCCCAGGAATAACCCACCTGATTCAGCCCAGGTAGAACCCACCTGAGTTCAGCCCAGGAATAACCCACCTGATTCATCCCAGGTAGAACCCACCTGATTCAGCCCAGGTAGAACCCACCTGATTCAGCCCAGGTAGAACCCACCTGATTCAGCCCAGGTAGAACCCACCTGATTCAGTCCAGGTATAACCCACTGATTCAGCCCAGGTATAACCCACTGGTTCAGCCCAGGTATAACCCACCTGATTTAGCCCAGGTATAACCCACCTGATTTAGCTGATTCAGCCCAGGTATAACCCACCTGATTCAGCCCAGGTAGAAGCCACCTGATTCAGCCCAGGTAGAACCCACCTGATTCAGCCCAGGTAGAACCCACCTGATTCAGCCCAGGTATAACCCACCTGATTCAGCCTAGGTACACCACACCTGATTCAGTCCAGGTAGAACCAACCTGATTAAGCCCAGGTACAACCAATCTGATTCAGCCCAGGTACACCACACCTGATTCAGCCCAGGAATAACCCACCTGATTCAGCCCAGGTAGAACCCACCTGATTCAGCCCAGGTAGAACCCACCTGATTCTGCCCAGGAATAACCCACCTGATTCAGCCCAGGTAGAACCCAACTGATACAGCCCAGATAACCCACCTGATTCAGCCCAGGTAGAACCCACCTGATTCAGTCCAGGTAGAACCCACCTGATTCAGCCCAGGTAGAACCCACCTGATTCAGCCCAGGCATAACCCACCTGATTCAGCCCAGGTAGAACCCACCTGATTCAGCCCATGTAGAACCCACCTGATTCAGCCCCAGGAATAACCCACCTGATTCAGCCCAGGTAGAACCCAACTGATACAGCCCAGAATAACCACCTGATTCAGCCCAGGTAGAACCCACCTGATTCAGCCCAGGTAGAACCCACCTGATTCAGCCCAGGTAGAACCCACCTGATTCAGCCCAGGCATAACCCACCTGATTCAGCCCAGGTAGAACCCACCTGATTCAGCCCATGTAGAACCCACCTGATTCAGCCCAGGTATAACCCACCTGATTCAGCCCAGGTAGAACCCACCTGATTCAGCCCAGGAATAACCCACCTGATTCAGCCCAGGTAGAACCCACCTGATTCAGCCCAGGAATAACCCACCTGATTCATCCCAGGTAGAACCCACCTGATTCAGCCCAGGTAGAACCCACCTGATTCAGCCCAGGTAGAACCCACCTGATTCAGCCTAGGTACACCACACCTGATTCAGTCCAGGTATAACCAACCTGATTAAGCCCAGGTACAACCAATCTGATTCAGCCCAGGTACACCACACCTGATTCAGCCCAGGAATAACCCACCTGATTCAGCCCAGGTAGAACCCACCTGATTCAGCCCAGGTATAACCCACCTGATTCAGCCCAGGAATAACCCACCTGATTCAGCCCAGGTAGAACCCAACTGATTCAGCCCAGGAATAACCCACCTGATTCAGCCCAGGTAGAACCCACCTGATTCAGCCCAGGTAGAACCCACCTGATTCAGCCCAGGTAGAACCCACCTGATTCAGCCAGGTAGAACCCACCTGATTCAGCCCAGGGAATAACCCACCTGATTCAGCCCAGGTAGAACCCACCTGATTCAGCCCATGTAGAACCCACCTGATTCAGCCCAGGTATAACCCACCTGATTCAGCCCAGGTAGAACCCACCTGATTCAGCCCAGGAATAACCCACCTGATTCAGCCCAGGTAGAACCCACCTGATTCAGCCCAGGAATAACCCACCTGATTCAGCCCAGGTAGAACCCACCTGATTCAGCCCAGGTAGAACCCACCTGATTCAGCCCAGGTAGAACCCACCTGATTCAGCCCAGGAATAACCCACCTGATTCAGCCCAGGAATAACCCACCTGATTCAGCCCAGGAATAACCCACCCGATTCAGCAGGCAGAACCCACCTGATTCAGCCCAGGAATAACCCACCTGATTCAGCCCAGGTAGAACCCACCTGATTCAGCCCAGGTACACCACCTGATTCAGCCCAGGTACACCACACCTGATTCAGCCCAGGCAGAAGCAACCTGATTAAGCCCAGGTACAACCAATCTGATTCAGCCCAGGTACACCACACCTGATTCAGCCCAGGAATAACCCACCTGATTCAGCCCAGGTAGAACCCACCTGATTCAGCCCAGGAATAACCCACCTGATTCAGCCCAGGTAGAACCCACCTGATTCAGCCCAGGAATAACCCACCTGATTCAGCCCAGGTAGAACCCACCTGATTCAGCCCAGGTAGAACCCACTGGATTCAGCCCAGGTAGAACCCACCTGATTCAGCCCAGGAATAACCCACCTGATTCAGCCCAGGAATAACCCACCTGATTCAGCCTAGGAATAACCCACCTGATTCAGCCCAGGTAGAACCCACCTGATTCAGCCCAGGGAATAACCCACCTGATTCAGCCCAGGTAGAACCCACCTGATTCAGCCCAGGTACACCACACCTGATTCAGCCTCCAGGTACACCACACCTGATTCAGCCTATAGGTAGAAGCAACCTGATTAAGCCCAGGTACAACCAATCTGATTCAGCCAGGTACACCACCTGATTCAGCCCAGGAATAACCCACCTGATTCAGCCCAGGGTAGAAGCCACCTGATTCAGCCCAGGTAAATACTAACTGATTCAGCCCAGGTAGAAGCCACCTGATTCAGGCCAGGTAGAACCCACCTGATTCAGCCCAGGTATAACCCACCTCATTCAGCCCAGGAATAACCCACCTCATTCAGCCCAGGTATAACCCATGATTCAGCCCAGGAATAACCCACCTGAATCAGCCATGGTATAACCCACCTGATTCAGCCATGGTATAACCCACCTGATTCAGCCATGGCATAACCCACCTGATTCAGCCCAGGAATAATCCACCTCATTCAGCCCAGGTATAACCCACATGATTCAGCCCAGGAATAACCCACCTGATTCAGCCATGGTATAACCTACCTGATTCAGCCCAGGTATATACTACCTGATTCAGCCCAGGTATAACCTACCTGATTCAGCCCAGGTATAACCTACCTGATTCAGCCCAGGTATAACCTACCTGATTCAGCCCAGGTATATACTACCTGATTAAGCCCAGGTACAACCCATCTGATTCAGCCCCAGGTACACCACACACTGATTCAGCCCAGGTATAACCAACCTGATTCAGCCCAGGTACAAGCCATCTGGTTCAGCCATGGTATAACCTACCTGATTCAGCCCAGGTATATACAACCTGATTCAGCCCAGTATAACCTACCCGATTCAGCCTAGGTATAACCAACCTGATTCAGCCCAGGTACAAGCCAACTGATTCAGCCATGGTATAACCTACCTGATTCAGCCCAGGTATATACTACCTGATTCAGCCCAGGTATATACTACCTGATTCAGCCCCAGGTATAACCCACATGATTCAGCCCAGGAATAACCCACCTGATTCAGCCATGGTATAACCTACCTGATTCAGCCCAGGTATATACTACCTGATTCAGGCCAGGTATAACCTACCTGATTCAGCCCAGGTATAACCTACCTGATTCAGCCCAGGTATATACTACCTGATTCAGCCCAGGTATATACTACCTGATTCAGCCCATTATAACCTACCTGATTCAGCCCAGGTATAACCAACCTGATTCAGCCCAGGTACAAGCCAACTGATTCAGCCATGGTATAACCTACCTGATTCAGCCCAGGTATATACTACCTGATTCAGCCCAGGTATAACCAACCTGATTCAGCCCAGGTACAAGCCAACTGATACAGCCATGGTATAACCTACCTGATTCAGCCCAGGTATATACTACCTGATTCAGCCCAGGTATATACTACCTGATTCAGCCCAGTATAACCTACCTGATTCAGCCCAGGTATAACCTACCTGATTCAGCCATGGTATATACTACCTGATTCAGCCCAGGTATAACCCACATGATTCAGCCCAGGAATAACCCACCTGATTCAGCCATGGTATAACCTACCTGATTCAGCCCAGGTATACTACCTGATTCAGCCCAGGTATAACCTACCTGATTCAGCCCAGGTATAACCTACCTGATTCAGCCCAGGTATAACCTACCTGATTCAGCCCAGGTATATACTACCTGATTAAGCCCAGGTACAACCCATCTGATTCAGCCCAGGTACAAGCCATCTGATTCAGCCATGGTATAACCCACCTGATTCAGCCCAGGTATATACAACCTGATTCAAGCCCAGTATAACCTACCCGATTCAGCCCAGGTATAACCAACCTGATTCAGCCCAGGTACAAGCCAACTGATTCAGCCATGGTATAACCTACCTGATTCAGCCCAGGTATATACTACCTGATTCAGCCCAGGTATATACTACCTGATTCAGCCCAGGTATAACCCACATGATTCAGCCCAGGAATAACCCACCTGATTCAGCCATGGTATAACCTACCTGATTCAGCCCAGGTATACTACCTGATTCAGCCCAGGTATAACCTACCTGATTCAGCCCAGGTATAACCTACCTGATTCAGCCCAGGTATATACTACCTGATTAAGCCCAGGTACAACCCATCTGATTCAGCCCAGGTACACCACACCTGATTCAGCCCAGGTATAACCAACCTGATTCAGCCCAGGTACAAGCCATCTGATTCAGCCATGGTATAACCTACCTGATTCAGCCCAGGTATATACTACCTGATTCAGCCCAGGTATAACCAACCTGATTCAGCCCAGGTACAAGCCAACTGATTCAGCCATGGTATAACCTACCTGATTCAGCCCAGGTATATACTACCTGATTCAGTCCAGGTATATACTACCTGATTCAGCCCAGTATAACCTACCTGATTCAGCCCAGGTATAACCTACCTGATTCAGCCCAGGTATATACTACCTGATTCAGCCCAGGTATAACCAACCTGATTCAGCCCAGGTATAACTAACCTGATTCAGCCCAGGTATATACTACCTGGATTCAGCCCAGGTATAACCAACCTGATTCAGCCCAGGTATACTACCTGATTCAGCCCAGGTTTAACCTACCTGATTCAGCCCAGGTATAACCTACCTGATTCAGCCCAGGTATATACTACCTGATTCAGCCCAGGTATAACCTACCTGATTCAGCCCAGGTATAACCAACCTGATTCAGCCCAGGTATATACTACCTGATTCAGCCCAGGTATAACCAACCTGATTCAGCCCAGGTATATACTACCTGATTCAGCCCAGGTATATACTACCTGATTCAGCCCAGGTATATACTACCTGATTCAGCCCAGGTACATGATTCCACTAATCAGCTAACTGTCTTCCAGTTAAACCAATATTAGTTTATTCTGTACTCTGGATAAGAGCGTCTGCTAAATGACTTAAATGTAAATGTAAATGTACTAAGCTTCAACTAAATCATCCACACACTACAAGTAACCAGGAACAGAGATGTCCACTTTTCTTCTAGGGGGTTGATTATATATCAGCCCAGTGGTAATAGTCCTCTAGAGGGTTTATTAAATATTACCCCAGTTGTAATAGTCTACTAGAGGTTTGATTATATATCAGCCCAGTGGTAATAGTCCTCTAGAGGGTTTATTAAATATCACCCCAGTGGTAATAGTCTACTAGAGGGTTGATTATATATCAGCCCAGTGGTAATAGTCCTCTAGAGGGTTGATTATATATCAGCCCAGTGGTAATAGTCCTCTAGAGGGTTGATTATATATCAGCCCAGTGGTAATAGTCCTCTAGAGGGTTGATTATATATCAGCCCAGTGGTAATAGTCTAATAGAGGTTGATTATATATCAGCCCAGTGGTAACAGTATAATAGATGGTTGATTATATATCAGCCCAGTGGTAATAGTCTAATAGATGGTTGATTATATATCAGCCCAGTGGTAATAGTCCTCTAGAGGGTTGATTATATATCAGCCCAGTGGTAATAGTCTAATAGATGGTTGATTATATATCAGCCAAGTGGTAATAGTCTAATAGATGATTGATTATATATCAGCCCAGTGGTACCAGTCTAATAGAGGGTTGATTAAATATCAGCCCAGTGGTAATAATCTAATAGAGGGTTGATTATATATCAGCCCAGTGGTAATAGTCTAATAGAGGGTTGATTATATATCAGCCCAGTGGTAATAGTCCTCTAGAGGGTTTATTAAATATTACCCCAGTTGTAATAGTCTAGTAGAGGGTTGATTATATATCAGCCCAGTGGTAATAGTCCTCTAGAGGTTGATTATATATCATCCCAGTTGTAATAGTCTAATAGATGGTTGATTATATATCAGCCCAGTGGTAATAGTCTTCTAGAGGGTTGATTATATATCACCCCAGTGGTAATAGTCTACTAGACGGTTGATTATATATCAGCCCAGTGGTAATAGTCTAATAGAGGTTGATTATATATCAGCCCAGTGGTAATAGTCCTCTAGAGGGTTGATTATATATCAGCCCAGTAATAGTCCTCTAGAGGGTTGATTATATATCAGCCCAGTGGTAATAGTCTAATAGAGGTTGATTATATATCAGCCCAGTGGTAACAGTATAATAGATGGTTGATTATATATCAGCCCAGTGGTAATAGTCTAATAGAGGGTTGATTATATATCAGCCCAGTGGTAATAGTCTACTAGAGGGTTGATTATATATCAGCCCAGTGGTAATAGTCTAATAGATGGTTGATTATATATCAGCCCAGTGATAATAGTCTAATAGATGGTTGATTATATATCACCCCAGTGGTAATAGTCTAATAGAGGGCTGATTATATATCAGCCCAGTGGTAATAGTCTAATAGATGGTTGATTATATATCAGCCCATTGGTAACAGTCTAATAGAGGGTTGATTAAATATCAGCCCAGTGGTAATAGTCTAATAGAGGGTTGATTATATATCAGCCCAGTGGTAATAGTCCTCTAGAGGGTTGATTATATATCAGCCCAGTGGTAATAGTCTAATAGATGGTTGATTATATATCAGCCCAGTGGTAATAGTCCTCTAGAGGGTTGATTATATATCAGCCCAGTGGTAATAGTCTAATAGATGGTTGATTATATATCAGCCAAGTGGTAATAGTCTAATAGATGGTTGATTATATATCAGCCCAGTGGTACCAGTCTAATAGAGGGTTGATTAAATATCAGCCCAGTGGTAATAATCTAATAGAGGGTTGATTATATATCAGCCCAGTGGTAATAGTCTAATAGAGGGTTGATTATATATCAGCCCAGTGGTAATAGTCCTCTAGAGGGTTTATTAAATATTACCCCAGTTGTAATAGTCTAGCAGAGGTTGATTATATATCAGCCCAGTGGTAATAGTCCTCTAGAGGGTTGATTATATATCATCCCAGTTGTAATAGTCTAATAGATGGTTGATTATATATCAGCCCAGTGGTAATAGTCTTCTAGAGGGTTGATTATATATCACCCCAGTGGTAATAGTCTACTAGACGGTTGATTATATATCAGCCCAGTGGTAATAGTCTAATAGAGGGTTGATTATATATCAGCCCAGTGGTAATAGTCCTCTAGAGGGTTGATTTATATCATCCCAGTGGTAATAGTCTTCTAGAGGGTTGATTATATATCAGCCCAGTGGTAATAGTCTAATAGATGGTTGATTATATATCAGCCCAGTGGTAATAGTCTAATAGAGGGTTGATTATATATCAGCCCAGTGGTAATAGTCTAATAGAGGGTTGATTATATATCACCCCAGTGGTAATAGTCTAATAGATGGTTGATTATATATCAGCCCAGTGGTAATAGTCTAATAGATGGTTGATTATATATCAGCCCAGTGGTAATAGTCTAATAGAGGGTTTATTATATATCACCCCAGTGGTAAGTCTAATAGAAGGTTGATTATATATCAGCCCAGTGGTAATAGTCCTCTAGAGGTTTGATTTATATATCAGCCCAGTGGTAATAGTCTAATAGAGGGTTGATTATATATCAGTCCAGTGGTAATAGTCTAATAGATGGTTGATTATATATCAGCCCAGTGGTAACAGTCCTCTAGAGGGTTGATTATATATCAGTCCAGTGGTAATAGTCCTCTAGAGGGTTGATTATATATCACCCCAGTGGTAATAGTCTTCTAGAGGGTTGATTATATCAGCCCAGTGGTAATAGTCTAATAGATGGTTGATTATATATCAGCCCAGTGGTAATAGTCTTCTAGAGGGTTGATTATATATCAGCCCAGTGGTAATAGTCTTCTAGAGGGTTGATTATATATCAGCCCAGTGGTAATAGTCTAATAGAGGGTTGATTATATATCATTCCAGTGGTAATAGTCTAATAGATGGTTGATTATATATCAGCCCAGTGGTAATAGTCCTCTAGAGGGTTGATTATATATCAGTCCAGTGGTAATAGTCCTCTAGAGGGTTGATTATATATCACCCCAGTGGTAATAGTCTTCTAGAGGGTTGATTATATATCAGCCCAGTGGTAATAGTCTAATAGATGGTTGATTATATATCAGCCCAGTGGTAATAGTCTTCTAGAGGGTTGATTATATATCAGCCCAGTGGTAATAGTCTTCTAGAGGGTTGATTATATATCAGCCCAGTGGTAATAGTCCTCTAGAGGGTTGATTATATATCAGCCCAGTGGTAATAGTCCTCTAGAGGGTTGATTATATATCAGCCCAGTGGTAATAGTTCTCTAGAGGGTTGATTATATATCAGCCCAGTGGTAATAGTCTTCTAGAGGGTTGATTATATATCAGCCCAGTGGTAATAGTTTAGCAGAGGGTTGATTATATATCATCCCAGTGGTAATAGTCTAATAGATGGTTGATTATATATCACCCCAGTGGTAATAGTCCTCTAGAGGGTTGATTATATATCAGCCCAGTGGTAATAGTCTAATAGATGGTTGATTATATATCAGCCCAGTGGTAATAATCTAATAGAGGGTTGATTATATATCAGCCCCAGTGGTAATATCTAATAGATGGTTGATTATATATCAGCCCAGTGGTAATAGTCTAATAGATGGTTGATTATATATCACCCCAGTGGTAATAATCTAATAGAGGGTTGATTATATATCAGCCCAGTGGTAATAATCTAATAGATGGTTGATTATATATCAGCCCAGTGGTAATAGTCTAATAGAGGGTTGATTATATATCACCCAGTGGTAATAATCTAATAGAGGGTTTATTATATATCAGCCCAGTGGTAATAGTCTAATAGAGGGTTGATTATATATAGCCCAGTGGTAATAGTCCTCTAGATGGTTGATTATATATCAGCCCAGTGGTAATAGTCCTCTAGAGGGTTGATTATATATCAGCCCAGTGGTAATAGTCCTCTAGAGGGTTGATTATATATCAGCCCAGTGGTAATAGTCTAATAGATGGTTGATTATATATCAGCCCAGTGGTAATAGTCTCTAGAGGGTTGATTATATATCAGCCCAGTGGTAATAGTCCTCTAGAGGGTTGATTATATATCAGCCCAGTGGTAATAGTCTAATAGATGGTTGATTATATATCAGCCCAGTGGTAATAGTCTAATAGATGGTTGATTATATATCAGCCCAGTTGTCTAATAGAGGGTTGATTATATATCAGCCCAGTGGTAATAATCTAATAGATGGATGATTATATATCAGCCCAGTGGTAATAGTCTAATAGAGGGTTGATTATATATCAACCCAGTGGTAATAATCTAATAGAGGGTTGATTATATATCAGCCCAGTGGTAATATCTAATAGATGGTTGATTATATATCAGCCCAGTGTTAATAGTCTAATAGATGGTTGATTATATATCAGCCCAGTGGTAATAGTCCTCTAGAGGGTTGATTATATATCAGCCCAGTGGTAATAGTCTAATAGATGGTTGATTATATATCACCCCAGCGGTAATAGTCCTCTAGAGGGTTGATTATATATCAGCCCAGTGGTAATAGTCCTCTAGAGGGTTGATTATATATCAGCCCAGTGGTAATAGTCTAATAGATGGTTGATTATATATCAGCCCAGTGGTAATAGTCCTCTAGAGGGTTGATTATATATCAGCCCAGTGGTAATAGTCCTCTAGAGGGTTGATTATATATCAGCCCAGTGGTAATAGTCTAATAGATGGTTGATTATATATCAGCCCAGTGGTAATAATCTAATAGAGTGGTTGATTATATATCAGCCCAGTGGTAATAAGTCTAATAGATGGTTGATTATATATCAGCCCAGTGGTAATAGTCTAATAGATGGTTGATTATATATCAGCCCAGTGGTAATAGTCCTTAGAGGGTTGATTATATATCAGCCCAGTGTTAATAGTCTAATAGAGGGTTGATTATATATCAGCCCAGTGGTAATAGTCTAATAGAGGGTTTATTATATATTCAGCCCAGTGGTAATAGTTCTCTAGATGGTTGATTATATATCAGCCCAGTGGTAATAGTCTCTAGAGGGTTGATTATATATCAGCCCAGTGGTAATAGTCCTCTAGAGGGTTGATTATATATCAGCCCAGTGGTAATAGTCTAATAGATGGTTGATTATATATCAGCCCAGTGGTAATAGTCTCTAGAGGGTTGATTATATATCAGCCCAGTGGTAATAGTCCTCTAGAGGGTTGATTATATATCAGCCCAGTGGTAATAGTCTAATAGATGGTTGATTATATATCACCCCAGTGGTAATAGTCTAATAGATGGTTGATTATATATCAGCCCAGTGGTAATAGTCCTCTAGAGGGTTGATTATATATCAGCCCAGTGGTAATAGTCTAATAGATGGTTGATTATATATCAGCCCAGTGGTAATAATCTAATAGAGGGTTGATTATATATCAGCCCAGTGGTTTAATCTAATAGATGGTTGATTATATATCAGCCCAGTGGTAATAGTCTAATAGATGGTTGATTATATATCAGCCCAGTGGTAATAGTAATAGGGTTGTCCTAATCTAATAGAGGGTTGATTATATATCAGCCCAGTGGTAATAGTCTAATAGATGGTTGATTATATATCAGCCCAGTGGTAATAGTCCTCTAGAGGGTTGATTATATATCAGCCCAGTGGTAATAGTCTAATAGAGGGTTGATTATATATCACCCCAGTGGTAATAGTCTAATAGAGGGTTGATTATATATCAGCCCAGTGGTAATAGTCTAATAGATGGTTGATTATATATCAGCCCAGTGGTAATAGTCCTCTAGAGGGTTGATTATATATCAGCCCAGTGGTAATAGTCTAATAGATGGTTGATTATATATCAGCCCAGTGGTAATAGTCCTCTAGAGGGTTGATTATATATCAGCCCAGTGGTAATAGTCTAATAGATGGTTGATTATATATCACCCCAGTGGTAATAGTCCTCTAGAGGGTTGATTATATATCAGCCCAGTGGTAATAGTCCTCTAGAGGGTTGATTATATATCAGCCCAGTGGTAATAGTCTAATAGATGGTTGATTATATATCAGCCCAGTGGTAATAGTCCTCTAGAGGGTTGATTATATATCAGCCCAGTGGTAATAGTCTCTAGAGGGTTGATTATATATCAGCCCAGTGGTAATAGTCTAATAGATGGTTGATTATATATCACCCCAGCGGTAATAGTCTAATAGATGGTTGATTATATATCAGCCCAGTGGTAATAGTCCTCTAGAGGGTTGATTATATATCAGCCCAGTGGTAATAGTCTAATAGAGGGTTGATTATATATCACCCCAGTGGTAATAGTTCTCTAGAGGGTTGATTATATATCACCCCAGTGGTAATAGTCCTCTAGATGGTTGATTATATATCAGCCCAGTGGTAATAGTCCTCTAGAGGGTTGATTATATATCAGCCCAGTGGTAATAGTCTAATAGATGGTTGATTATATATCAGTCCAGTGGTAATAGTCTAATAGAGGGTTGATTATATATCAGCCCAGTGGTAATAGTCCTCTAGAGGGTTGATTATATATCAGTCCAGTGGTAATAGTCTAATAGATGGTTGATTATATATCAGCCCAGTGGTAATAGTCTCAGAGGGTTGATTATATATCAGCCCAGTGGTAATAGTCTAATAGATGGTTGATTATATATCGGTAATAGTCCTCTAGAGGGTTGATTATATATCATTACCCCAGTGGTAATAGTCCTCTAGAGGGTTGATTATATATCAGCCCAGTGGTAATAGTCTAATAGATGGTTGATTATATATCAGCCCAGTGGTAATAGTCTCTAGAGGGTTGATTATATATCAGCCCAGTGGTAATAATCTAATAGATGGTTGATTATATATCAGCCCAGTGGTAATAGTCTAATAGATGGTTGATTATATATCAGCCCAGTGGTAATAGTCCTCTAGAGATGGTTGATTATATATCAGCCCAGTGTTAATAGTCTAATAGATGGTTGATTATATATCAACCCAGTGGTAATAGTCTAATAGAGGGTTTATTATATATTAGCCCAGTGGTAATAGTCCTCTAGATGGTTGATTATATATCAGCCCAGTGGTAATAGTCCTCTAGAGGTTGATTATATATCAGCCCAGTGGTAATAGTCCTCTAGAGGGTTGATTATATATCAGCCCAGTGGTAATAGTCCTCTAGAGGGTTGATTATATATCAGCCCAGTGGTAATAGTCTAATAGAGGGTTGATTATATATCAGCCCAGTGGTAATAGTCTCTAGAGGGTTGATTATATATCAGCCCAGTGGTAATAGTCTAATAGAGGGTTGATTATATATCAGCCCAGTGGTAATAGTCTAATAGAGGGTTGATTATATATCAGCCCAGTGGTAATAGTCTAATAGATGGTTGATTATATATCAGCCCAGTGGTAATAGTCCTCTAGAGGGTTGATTATATATCAGCCCAGTGGTAATAGTCTTTAGAGGGTTGATTATATATCAGCCCAGTGTTAATAGTAATAGATGGCTGATTATAATAGAGTGGGTTAGAGGGTTGATTATATATCAACCCAGTGGTAATAGTCTAATAGAGGGTTGATTATATATCAGCCCAGTGGTAATAGTCTAATAGATGGTTGATTATATATCAGCCCAGTGGTAATAGTCTAATAGAGGGTTGATTATATATCAGCCCAGTGGTAATAGTCTAATAGATGGTTGATTATATATCAGCCCAGTGGTAATAGTCTAATAGATGGTTGATTATATATCAGCCCAGTGTTAATAGTCTAATAGATGGTTGATTATATATCAGCCCAGTGGTAATAGTCCTCTAGAGGGTTGATTATATATCAGCCCAGTGGTAATAGTCTAATAGATGGTTGATTATATATCAGCCCAGCGGTAATAGTCTTCTAGAGGGTTGATTATATATCAGCCCAGTGGTAATAGTCCTCTAGAGGGTTGATTATATATCAGCCCAGTGGTAATAGTCTAATAGATGGTTGATTATATATCAGCCCAGTGGTAATAGTCTAATAGAGGGTTGATTATATATCAGCCCAGTGGTAATAGTCCTCTAGAGGGTTGATTATATATCAGCCCAGTGGTAATAGTCTAATAGATGGTTGATTATATATCACCCAGTGGTAATAGTCTAATAGATGGTTGATTATATATCAGCCCAGTGGTAATAGTCTCTAGAGGGTTGATTATATATCAGCCCAGTGGTAATAGTCTAATAGAGGGTTGATTATATATCAGCCCAGTGGTAATAGTCCTCTAGAGGGTTGATTATATATCAGTCCAGTGGTAATAGTCTAATAGAGGGTTGATTATATATCAGCCCAGTGGTAATAGTCTAATAGAGGGTTGATTATATATCAGCCAGTGGTAATAGTCCTCTAGAGGGTTGATTATATATCAGCCCAGTGGTAATAGTCTAATAGAGGGTTGATTATATATCACCCCAGTGGTAATATAGAGATTATATATCAGCCCAGTGGTAATAGTCCTCTAGATGGTTGATTATATATCAGCCCAGTGGTAATAGTCCTCTAGAGGGTTGATTATATATCAGCCCAGTGGTAATAGTCTAATAGATGGTTGATTATATATCAGCCCAGTGGTAATAGTCTAATAGAGGGTTGATTATATATCAGCCCAGTGGTAATAGTCCTCTAGAGGGTTGATTATATATCACCCCAGTGGTAATAGTCTAATAGAGGGTTGATTATATATCAGCCCAGTGGTAATAGTCTAATAGATGGTTGATTATATATCAGCCCAGTGGTAATAGTCCTCTAGGGTTGATTAAATATCACCCCAGTGGTAATAGTCTACTAGAGGGTTGATTATATATCACCCCAGTGGTAATAGTCTAATAGATGGTTGATTATATATCAGCCCAGTGGTAATAGTCTAATAGATGGTTGATTATATATCAGCCCAGTGGTAATAGTCCTCTAGAGGGTTGATTATATATCAGCCCAGTGGTAATAGTCCTCTAGAGGGTTGATTATATATCAGCCCAGTGGTAATAGTCTAATAGAGGTTGAATCTAGAGGGTTGATTATATATCAGCCCAGTGGTAATAGTCCTCTAGAGGGTTGATTATATATCAGCCCAGTGGTAATAGTCCTCTAGAGGGTTGATTATATATCAGCCCAGTGGTAATAGTCCTCTAGAGGGTTGATTATATATCAGCCCAGTGGTAATAGTCTAATAGAGGGTTGATTATATATCAGCCCAGTGGTAATAGTTCTCTAGAGGGTTGATTATATATCACCCCAGTGGTAATAGTCCTCTAGAGGGTTGATTATATATCAGCCCAGTGGTAATAGTCTCTAGAGGGTTGATTATATATCAGCCCAGTCTAATAGATGGTTGATTATATATCAGCCCAGTGGTAATAGTCTAATAGAGGGTTGATTATATATCAGCCCAGTGGTAATAGTCCTCTAGAGGGTTGATTATATATCAGCCCAGTGGTAATAGTCTAATAGAGGGTTGATTATATATCAGCCCAGTGGTAATAGTCTAATAGAGGGTTGATTATATATCAGCCCAGTGGTAATAGTCCTCTAGAGGGTTGATTAAATATTACCCCAGTTGTAATAGTCTAATAGAGGGTTGATTATATATCAGCCCAGTGGTAATAGTCTAATAGATGGTTGATTATATATCAGCCCAGTGGTAATAGTCTAATAGATGGTTGATTATATATCAGCCCAGTGGTAATAGTCCTCTAGAGGGTTGATTATATATCAGCCCAGTGGTAATAGTCCTCTAGATGGTTGATTATATATCAGCCCAGTGGTAATAGTCTAATAGAGGGTTGATTATATATCACCCCAGTGGTAATAGTCTACTAGAGGGTTGATTATATATCAGCCCAGTGGTAATAGTCCTCTAGAGGTTGATTATATATCAGCCCAGTGGTAATAGTCTACTAGAGGGTTGATTATATATTAGTCCAGTGGTAATAGTCTAATAGATGGTTGATTATATATCACCCCAGTGGTAATAGTCCTCTAGAGGGTTGATTATATATCAGCCCAGTGGTAATAGTCTAATAGATGGTTGATTATATATCAGCCCAGTGGTAATAGTCTTCTAGAGGGTTGATTATATATCAGCCCAGTGGTAATAGTCTTCTAGAGGGTTGATTATATATCAGCCCAGTGGTAATAGTCCTCTAGAGGGTTGATTATATATCAGCCCAGTGGTAATAGTCCTCTAGAGGGTTGATTATATATCACCCCAGTGGTAATAGTCCTCTAGAGGGTTGATTATATATCAGCCCAGTGGTAATAGTCCTCTAGAGGGTTGATTATATATCAGCCCAGTGGTAATAGTCTAATAGATGGTTGATTATATATCAGCCCAGTGGTAATAGTCTAATAGAGGGTTGATTATATATCAGCCCAGTGGTAATAGTCCTCTAGAGGGTTGATTATATATCAGCCCAGTGGTAATAGTCTAATAGATGGTTGATTATATATCAGCCCAGTGGTAATAGTCTAATAGATGGTTGATTATATATCAGCCCAGTGGTAATAGTCTCTAGAGGGTTGATTATATATCAGCCCAGTGGTAATAGTCCTCTAGAGGGTTGATTATATATCACCCCAGTGGTAATAGTCTAATAGAGGGTTGATTATATATCACCCCAGTGGTAATAGTCTAATAGATGGTTGATTATATATCAGCCCAGTGGTAATAGTCTAATAGATGGTTGATTATATATCAGCCCAGTGGTAATAGTCCTCTAGAGGGTTGATTATATATCAGCCCAGTGGTAATAGTCTAATAGATGGTTGATTATATATCAGCCCAGTGGTAATAGTCTAATAGAGGGTTGATTATATATCAGCCCAGTGGTAATAGTCTAATAGAGGGTTGATTATATATCAGCCCAGTGGTAATAGTCTAATAGATGGTTGATTATATATCAGCCCAGTGGTAATAGTCTAATAGAGGGTTGATTATATATCAGCCCAGTGGTAATAATCTAATAGAGGGTTGATTATATATCAGCCCAGTAATAGTCTAATAGAGGGTTGATTATATATCAGCCCAGTGGTAATAGTCCTCTAGAGGGTTGATTATATATCAGCCCAGTGGTAATAGTCTAATAGATGGTTGATTATATATCAGCCCAGTGGTAATAGTCTAATAGATGGTTGATTATATATCAGCCCAGTGGTAATAGTCTAATAGAGGGTTGATTATATATCAGCCCAGTGGTAATAGTCTAATAGATGGTTGATTATATATCAGCCCAGTGGTAATAGTCTAATAGATGGTTGATTATATATCAGCCCAGTGGTAATAGTCTAATAGAGGGTTGATTATATATATCAGTCCTCTAGAGGGTTGATTATATATCAGTCCAGTGGTAATAGTCTAATAGATGGTTGATTATATATCAGCCCAGTGGTAATAGTCTAATAGAGGGTTGATTATATATCAGCCCAGTGGTAATAGTCTAATAGAGGGTTGATTATATATCAGCCCAGTGGTAATAGTCTCTAGAGGGTTGATTATATATCACCCCAGTTGTAATAGTCTACTAGAATAGAGGGTTGATTATATATCACCCCAGTGGTAATAGTCTAATAGAGGGTTGATTATATATCAGCCCAGTGGTAATAGTCTAATAGAGGGTTGATTATATATCAGCCCAGTGGTAATAGTCTCTAGAGGGTTGATTATATATCAGCCCAGTGGTAATAGTCCTCTAGATGGTTGATTATATATCAGCCCAGTGGTAATAGTCTCTAGAGGGTTGATTATATATCAGCCCAGTGGTAATAGTCTAATAGATGGTTGATTATATATCAGCCCAGTGGTAATAGTCTAATAGAGGGTTGATTATATATCAGCCCAGTGGTAATAGTCTAATAGAGGGTTGATTATATATCAGCCCAGTGGTAATAGTCTCTAGAGGGTTGATTATATATCAGCCCAGTGGTAATAGTCTAATAGAGGGTTGATTATATATCAGCCCAGTGGTAATATAGGGTTGATTAAATATCAGCCCAGTGGTAATAGTCTCTAGATGGTTGATTATATATCAGCCCAGTGGTAATAGTCTAATAGATGGTTGATTATATATCAGCCCTAATAGTGGTTGTAATAGTGGTAGTCCTCTAGAGGGTTGATTATATATCAGCCCAGTGGTAATAGTCCTCTAGAGGGTTGATTATATATCAGCCCAGTGGTAATAGTCTAATAGAGGGTTGATTATATATCAGCCCAGTGGTAATAGTCCTCTAGAGGCTGATTATATATCAGCCCAGTGGGTCAGCCCAGTGGTAATAGACTGGTTGATTATATATCAGCCCAGTGGTAATAGTCCTCTAGAGGGTTGATTATATATCAGCCCAGTGGTAATAGTCTAATAGAGGGTTGATTATATATCACCCCAGTGGTAATAGTTCTCTAGAGGGTTGATTATATATCACCCCAGTGGTAATAGAGGGTTGATTATATATCAGCCCAGTGGTAATAGTCCTCTAGAGGGTTGATTATATATCAGCCCAGTGGTAATAGTCTAATAGATGGTTGATTATATATCAGCCCAGTGGTAATAGTCTAATAGATGGTTGATTATATATCAGCCCAGTGGTAATAGTCCTCTAGATGGTTGATTATATATCACCCCAGTGGTAATAGTCTAATAGAGGGTTGATTATATATCACCCCAGTGGTAATAGTCTACTAGAGGGTTGATTATATATCAGCCCAGTGGTAATAGTCCTCTAGAGGATTGATTATATATCACCCCAGTGGTAATAGTCTACTAGAGGGTTGATTATATATCAGCCCAGTGGTAATAGTCCTCTAGAGGGTTGATTATATATCAGCCCAGTGGTAATAGTCTAATAGATGGTTGATTATATATCAGCCCAGTGGTAATAGTGATTATATATCAGCCCAGTGGTAATAGATGGTTGATTATATATCAGCCCAGTGGTAATAGTCTAATAGAGGGTTGATTATATATCAGCCCAGTGGTAATAGTCCTCTAGAGGGTTGATTATATATCAGCCCAGTGGTAATAGTCCTCTAGAGGGTTGATTATATATCAGCCCAGTGGTAATAGTCTAATAGAGGGTTGATTATATATCAGCCCAGTGGTAATAGTCTAATAGATGGTTGATTATATATCACCCCAGTGGTAATAGTCCTCTAGAGGGTTGATTATATATCAGCCCAGTGGTAATAGTCTAATAGATGGTTGATTATATATCAGCCCAGTGGTAATAGTCTTCTAGAGGGTTGATTATATATCAGCCCAGTGGTAATAGTCCTCTAGAGGGTTGATTATATATCAGCCCAGTGGTAATAGTCCTCTAGAGGGTTGATTATATATCAGCCCAGTGGTAATAGTCCTCTAGAGGTTGATTATATATCAGCCCAGTGGTAATAGTCTAATAGAGGGTTGATTATATATCAGCCCAGTGGGTAATATGGTTGATTATATATCAGCCCAGTGGTAATAGTCTAATAGAGGGTTGATTATATATCAGCCCAGTGGTAATAGTCCTCTAGAGGGTTGATTATATATCAGCCCAGTGGTAATAGTCTAATAGATGGTTGATTATATATCAGCCCAGTGGTAATAGTCTAATAGAGGGTTGATTATATATCAGCCCAGTGGTAATAGTCTCTAGAGGGTTGATTATATATCAGCCCAGTGGTATATAGGGTCAGTTGTAATAGATAGAGGGTTGATTATATATCAGCCCAGTGGTAATAGTCTAATAGATGGTTGATTATATATCAGCCCAGTGGTAATAGTCTAATAGATGGTTGATTATATATCAGCCCAGTGGTAATAGTCCTCTAGAGGGTTGATTATATATCAGCCCAGTGGTAACAGTCCTTAGATTATTATATATCAGCCCAGTGGTAATAGTCTAATAGAGGGTTGATTATATATCAGCCCAGTGGTAATAGTCCTCTAGAGGGTTGATTATATATCAGCCCAGTGGTAATAATAGTCTAATAGATGGTTGATTATATATCAGCCCAGTGGTAATAGTCTAATAGAGGGTTGATTATATATCAGCCCAGTGGTAATAGTCTAATAGAGGGTTGATTATATATCAGCCCAGTGGTAATAGTCTAATAGAGGGTTGATTATATATCAGCCCAGTAGTCCTCTAGAGGGTTGATTATAATCAGTCTAAGAGATGGTTGATTATATATCAGCCCAGTGGTAATAGTCTAATAGATGGTTGATTATATATCAGCCCAGTGGTAATAGTCTAATAGAGGTTGATTATATATCAGCCCAGTGGTAATAGTCTAATAGATGGTTGATTATATATCAGCCCAGTGGTAATAGTCTAATAGATGGTTGATTATATATCAGTCCAGTGGTAATAGTCTAATAGAGGGTTGATTATATATCAGCCCAGTGGTAATAGTCCTAATAGAGGTTGATTATATATCAGCCCCAGTGGTAATAGTCTAATAGAGGGTTGATTATATATCAGCCCAGTGGTAATAGTCTAATAGAGGGTTGATTATATATCAGCCCAGTGGTAATAGTCTAACTAGAGGGTTGATTATATATCAGCCCAGTGGTAATAGTCCTCTAAGATGGTTTATTAAATATTACCCCAGTTGTAATAGTCTACTAGAGGGTTGATTATATATCAGCCCAGTGGTAATAGTCTAATAGATGGTTGATTATATATCAGCCCAGTGGTAATAGTCTAATAGATGGTTGATTATATATCAGCCCAGTGGTAATAGTCCTCTAGAGGGTTGAATAGATCAGGTTGATTATATATCAGCCCAGTGGTAATAGTCCTCTAGAGGGTTGATTATATATCAGCCCAGTGGTAATAGTCCTCTAGAGGGTTGATTATATATCAGCCCAGTGGTAATAGTCCTCTAGAGGGTTGATTATATATCAGCCCAGTGGTAATAGTCTACTAGAGGGGTTGATTATATACAGTATTAGAAAGATGGTTGATTATATATACCCCAGTGGTAATAGTTCTCTGCCAGGGGATTATATATCAGCCCAGTGGTAATAGTCTAATAGATGGTTGATTATATATCAGCCCAGTGGTAATAGTCTTCTAGATGGTTGATTATATATCAAGTGGTAATAGTCCTCTAGAGGGTTGATTATATATCAGCCCAGTGGTAATAGTCCTCCTAGGGGTTGATTATATATCAGAGTGGTAATAGTCCTCTAGAGGTTGATTATATATCAGCCCAGTGGTAATAGTCTCTAGAGGGTTGATTATATATCAGCCCAGTGGTAATAGTAGGGTTGATTATATATCGGGCCCTAGTCTAATAGATGGTTGATTATATATCAGCCCAGTGGTAATAGTCTACTAGAGGGTTGAATTATATCAGCCCTATAGATGGTTGATTTATATTCAGTGAAAATATCCCCAGTGGTAAGTAGTCTAATAGATGGTTGATTATATATCAGCCCAGTGGTAATAGTTCTTATAGCATGGTTGATTAGTAGTCATATCTAGAGGGTTGATTATACCCAGTGGTAATAGTCCTCTAGAGGGTTGATTATATATCAGCCCAGTGGTAATAGTCTAATAGATGGTTGATTTATATATATCAGCCCAGTGGTAATAGTCTAATAGAGGGTTGATTATATATCAGCCCAGTGGTAATAGTCTACAGAGGGTTGATTATATATCAGCCCAGTGGTAATAGTCTAATAGAGGGTTGATTATATATCCAGCCCAGTGGTAATAGTCTAATAGATGGTTGATTATATATCAACCCAGTGGTAATAGCCCTAATAGAGGGTTGATATATATCACCCCAGTGGTAATAATAGTCTAATAGAGGGTTGATTATATATCAGCCCAGTGGTAATAGTCATAGAGGGTTGATTATATATCAGCCCAGTGGTAATAGGGGTCTAGAGGGTTGATTATATATCAGCCCAGTGGTAATAGTCTACTAGAGGGTTGATTATATATCAGCCCAGTGGTAATAGTCCCTCTAGATGGTTGATTATATATCAGCCAGTGGTAATAGTCTAATAGATGGTTGATTATATATCAGCCAGTGGTAATAGTCCTCTAGAGGGTTGATTATATATCAGCCCAGTGGTAATAGTCTAATAGATGGTTGATTATATATCAGCCCAGTGGTAATAGTCTTGAGGGTTGATTATATATCAGCCCAGTGGTAATAGTCTAATAGATGGTTGATTATAATAGTCCCAGAGGTTGGTAATCAGTCCTCTAAGAGGGTTGATTATATATCTGCTCAGCCCAGTATAATAGTTCTTATAGAGGTTGATTATATATCAGCCCAGTGGTAATAGTTAATAGAGGGTTGATTATATATCAGCCCAGTGGTAATAGTCTAATAGAGGGTTGATTATATATCAGCACAAGTTAATAGTCTAATAGATGGTTGATTATATATCACCCCCAGTGTAATAGTCAAATATGTTGATTTGATTTGAAATATTTGAGGGGTTGATTATATATCAGCCCAGTGGTAATAGTCTCTAGAGGTTTATTATATATCAGCCCAGTGGTAATAGTCTCTAGAGGGTTGATTATATATCAGCCCAGTGGTTCTAATATGGTTGTCTCTCTAGATGGTTGATTATATATCAGCCCAGTGGTAATAGTCCTCTAGAGGCTGATTATATATCAGCCCATAATAGTCCTCTAGATGGTTGATTATATATCAGCCCAGTGGTAATAGTCTAAGGTTGATTATATATCAGCCCAGTGGTAATAGTCTAATGGGGTTGATTATATATCAGCCCAGTGGTAATAGTCTAATAGAGGGTTGATTATATATCAGCCCAGTGGCCTCCAGTGGTAATAATCTAATAGATGGTTATTATATATCACCCAGTGGTAATAGTCCTCAATAGAGGGTTGATTATATATCAGCCCAGTGGTAATAGTCTAATAGATGGTTGATTATATATCAGCCCAGTGGTAATAGTCCTCTAGAGGGTTGATTATATATCAGCCAGTGGTAATAGTCTAATAGATGGTTGATTATATATCAGCCCAGTGGCAATAGTGGTAATAGCCCAGTGGAAATAGTCTAATAGATGGTTGATTATATATCAGCCCAGTGGTAATAGTCTAATAGAGGGTTGATTATATATCAGCCCAGTGGTAATAGTCTACTAGAGGGTTGATTATATATCAGCCCAGTGGTAATAGTCTAATAGATGGTTGATTATATATCACCCCAGTGGTAATAGTCTACTAGACGGTTGATTATACTTATATCATCCCATTGGTAATAGTCTAATAGAGGGTTGATTATATGGTCAGTCCCTAGAGGGTGATTATAATCAGTCCAGTCTAATAGAGGTTGATTATATGTCAGCCCAGTGGTAATAGTCCTCTAGAGGGTTGATTATATATCAGCCCAGTGGTAATAATCTAATAGAGGGTTTATTATATATCAGCCCAGTGGTAACGGGTCTACGGTTGATTATATATCAGCCCAGTGGTAATAGTCTAATAGAGGGTTGATTATATATCAGCCCAGTGGTAATAGTCTAATAGAGGGGTTGATTATATATCAGCCCAGTGGTAATAGTCTAATGGGGTTGATTATATCAGCCCAGTGGTAATAGTCTCTAGAGGGTTGATTATATATCAGCCCAGTGGAGATAGTCTAATAGAGTGTTGATTATATATCAGCACAGTGGTAATAGTCTAATAGAGGTTGATTATATATCAGCCCAGTGGTAATAGTCTAATAGAGGGTTGATTATATATCAGCCCATGGTAATAGTTCTCTAGAGGGTTGATTATATATCAGCCGAGTGGTAATCAGTCCAGTGGATTATATATAGCCCAGTGGTAATAGTCCTCTAGAGGGTTGATTATATATCCTCAGTAGTAATAGTCTAATAGATGGTTGATTATATATCAGCCCAAGTAATAGTCCTCTGTAGTCTAATGGTAATAGTTTGATTATATATCAGCCCAGTGGTAATAGTCCTCTAGAGGGTTGATTATATATCAGTCAGTGGTAATAGTCTAATAGATGGTTGATTATATATCACCCCAGTGGTAATAGTCTAATAGAGGGTTGATTATATATCAGCCCAGTAGTCTAATAGATCCTCTAGAGGGTTGATTATATCTATTCAGTGGTAATAATCTAATAGATGGTTGATTATATATCACTTCAGTGAGTAGTCCTCTAGAGGGTTGATTATATATCAGCCCAGTGGTAATAGTCTAATAGATGGTTGATTATCATATCAGCCCAGTGGTATCTAATAGATGGTTGATTATATATCAGCCCAGTGGTAATAGTCCTCTAAGAGTCTAATAGGATGGTTGATTATATATCAGCCCAGTGGTAATAGTCTAATAGATGGTTGATTATATTTCAGCCCAGTGGTAATAGTCTAAGAGGGTTGATTATATATCAGCCCAGTGGTAATAGTCTAATAGGGGTGATTATAT
Organism: Oncorhynchus nerka; assembly: GCF_034236695.1. Taxonomy (NCBI): domain Eukaryota; kingdom Metazoa; phylum Chordata; class Actinopteri; order Salmoniformes; family Salmonidae; genus Oncorhynchus; species Oncorhynchus nerka. The sequence goes on from NW_027038894.1 coordinate 39,515, forward strand.
ATCTGCGGTAATAGCCCAATAGTGATTATATAAATAATCTAATAGAGGTTGATTATATATCAGCCCAGTGGTAATAGTCCTAATAGAGGGGTTGATTTATATCAGCCCATTGGTAATAATCTAATGATGTAAAGTTTATTATATATCAGCCCAGTGGTAATAGTCTAATAGAGGGTTTGTGCTATATCAGCCCAGTGGTAGTCTAACAGGGGTTGATTATATATCAGCCCAGTGGTAATAGTCCTCTAGAGGGTTGATTATCATCAGCCCAGTGGTAATAGTCCTACTAGAGGGTCATTATGGTGTGAAACATGAGCATCCAGGGAAATTCTCCCCCTAGGCTTGATATTGGATTATATCAGCCCAGTGGTATTAGTCTTAGATATTTGATTATAGATATCAAACATGGTGATGAGGTCTCTAGAGGCTGAGATTATATACTAGCCCAGTGGCAACAGTCCTCTAGATGGCTGATTATATATCAGCCCAGTGGTAATAGTCCTCTTAGATGAATATTAATAGAAGCTGTAGAAGAGGTCCTCTCAGAGGCTGGATTATATATCAGCCCAGTGGCATTAGTCTAATAGAGGGCTGATCATAACATGGAGAATAGTCTTCTAGAGTGGCTGATTATATATCAGCCCAGTGGTAATAGTATCACTTATAGAAGGCTGATTATATATCAGTCCAGTGGTAATAGTCTAATAGATGGTTGATTATATATCACCCCAGTGGCAAGTCTAATAGAGGCTGATTATATATCAGCCCAGTGGTAATAGTCTACTAGAGGGTTGATTATATATCAGCCCAGTGGTAATAGTCTAATAGATGGTTGATTATATATTACCCTAGTGGTAATAGTCTACTAGACGGTTGATTATATATCAGTCCAGTGGTAAGTCTAATAGAGGGTTGATTATATATCACCCCAGTGGTAACAGTCCTCTAGAGGGTTGATTATATATCAGTCCAGTGGTAATAGTCCTCTAGAGGGTTGATTATATATCAGCCCAGTGGTAATAGTCCTCTAGAGGTTGATTATATATCAGCCCAGTGGTAATAGTCTAATAGATGGTTGATTATATATCAGCCCAGTGGTAATAGTCTTCTAGAGGGTTGATTATATATCAGCCCAGTGGTAATAGTCTTCTAGAGGGTTGATTATATATCAGCCCAGTGGTAATAGTCCTCTAGAGGGTTGATTATATATCTGCCCAGTGGTAATAGTCCTCTAGGGGTTGATTATATATCAGCCCAGTGGTAATAGTTCTCTAGAGGGTTGATTATATATCAGCCCAGTGGTAATAGTCTTCTAGGAGGGTTGATTATATATCAGCCCAGTGGTAATAGTTCTCTAGAGGGTTGATTATATATCAGCCCAGTGGTAATAGTCTAATAGAGGGTTGATTATATATCAGCCCAGTGGTAATAGTCCTCTAGAGGGTTGATTATATATCAGCCCAGTGGTAATAGTCCTCTAGAGGGTTGATTATATATCCAGCCCAGTGGTAATAGTCCTCTAGATGGTTGATTATATATCAGCCTAGTGGTAATAGTCTTCTAGAGGGTTGATTATATATCAGCCCAGTGGTAACAGTCCTCTAGATGGTTGATTATATATCAGCCCAGTGGTAATAGTCCTCTAGATGGTTGATTATATATTAGCCCAGTGGTAATAGTCCTCTAGAGGGTTGATTATATCCAGCCCAGTGGTAATAGTCTAATAGAGGGTTGATTATATATCAGCCCAGTGGTAATAGTCTTCTAGAGGGTTGATTATATATCAGCCCAGTGGTAATAGTCTACTAGAAGGGTTGATTATATATCAGTCCAGTGGTAATAGTCTAATAGATGGTTGATTATATATCACCCCAGTGGTA
>NW_027038895.1:0-41401 GCF_034236695.1 Oncorhynchus nerka
GATCCTCCTCTTCCTCTCCTACCTAATCTCCAGATCCTCCTCTTCCTCTCCTATAACCTCCCTCTTCCTCCCCCACCTCCAGATCCCCCTCTTCCTCTCCTATAACCTCAGATCCTCCTCTTCCTCTCCTCTAACCTCCAGATCCTCCTCTTCCTCTCCTATAACCTCCAGATCCTCCTCTTCCTCTCCTATAACCCTAACCTCCAGATCCTCCTCTTCCTCTCTTCTCTAACCTTACCAGATCCTCCTCTTCCTCTCCTACAACCTCCAGATCCTCCTCTTCCTCTCCTATAACCCTTACCTCCAGATCCTCCTCTTCCTCTCCTCTAACCTCAGATCCTCCTCTTCCTCTCCTATAACCCTTACCTCCAGATCCTCCTCTTCCTCTCCTATAACCTCAGATCCTCCTCTTCCTCTCCTATAACCTACCTCCAGATACTCCTCTTCCTCTCCTATAACCTCCAGATCCTCCTCTTCCTCTCCTATAACCCTAACCTCCAGATCCTCCTCTTCCTCTCCTATGACCTCCAGATCCTCCTCTTCCTCTCCTATAACCCTAACCTCCAGATCCTCCTCTTCCTCTCCTATAACCCTTACCTCCAGATCCTCCTCTTCTCTCCTATAACCCTAACCTCCAGATCCTCCTCTTCCTCTCCTCTTATCCTCTTCCTCCTCAATAATCCTCCTCTTCCTCTCCAGAACCTCCAGATCCTCCTCTTCCTCCTAAACCTCCAGATCCTCCTCTTCCTCTCCTATAACCTCCAGATCCTCCTCTTCCTCTCCTATAACCCTCCTCAGATAAACCTCCAGATCCTCCCTCTTCCTCTCCTATAACCTAACCTCCAGATCCTCCTCTTCCTCTCCTCTAACCTCCAGATCCTCCTCTTCCTCTCCTATAACTAACCTCCAGATCCTCCTCTTCCTCTCCTATAACCTCCTCCAGATCCTCCTCTTCCTCTCCTCTAACCTCCAGATCCTCCTCTTCCTCTCCTATAACCCTAACCTCCAGATCCTCCTCTTCCTCTCCTATAACCTTACCTCCAGATCCTCCTCTTCCTCTCCTATAACCTTATAACCTCCAGATCCTCCTCTTCCTCTCCTCTAACCTCCAGATCCTCCCTTCTTCTCCTATAACCTAACCTCCAGATCCTCCTCTTCCTCTCCTATAACCTCTAACCTCCAGATCCTCCTCTTCCTCTCCTATAACCTTACCTCCCAGATCCTCCTCTTCTCTCCTCTAACCTCCAGATCCTCCTCTTCCTCTCCTATAACCTCCAGATGCTCCTCTTCCTCTCCTATAACCCTTACTCCAGATCCTCCTCTTCCTCTCCTTAACCTCCAGATCCTCCTCTTCCTCTCCTATAACCCTCCTCTTCCTCTTCTATAACCCTTACAGATCCTCCTCTTCCTCTCCTCTAACCTCCAGATCCTCCTCTTCCTCTCCTAGAACCCTGATCCTCCTCTTCCTCTCCTATAACCTCTTACCTCCAGATCCTCCTCTTCCTCTCCTATAACCCTTACCTCCAGATCTCCTCTTCCTCTCCTATAACCCAGATCCTCCCTCTTCCTCTCCCTATAACCTCCAGATCCTCCTCTTCCTCTCCTATAACCCCTTACCTCCAGATCCTCCTCTTCCTCTCCTATAACCTCCAGATCCTCCTCTTCCTCTCCTATAACCCTTACCTCCAGATCCTCCTCTTCCTCTCCTATGACCTCCAGATCCTCCTCTTCCTCTCCTATAACCCTTACCTCCAGATCCTCCTCTTCCTCTCCTATAACCTCCAGATAATCCCCTCTTCCTCTCCTCTTCCTAACCTCCAGATCCTCCTCTTCCTCTCCTAACCCTAACCTCCAGATCCTCCTCTTCCTCTCCTCTAACCTCTCCTCCTCTTCCTCTCCTATAACCTCCAGATCCTCCTCTTCCTCTCCTCTAACCTCCAGATCCTCCTCTTCCTCTCCTATAACCCTTACCTCAGATCCTCCTCTTCCTCTCCTCTAACCTCAGATCCTCCTCTTCCTCTCCTATAACCCTTACCTCTAGATCCTCCTCTTCCTCTCCTATATAACCTCCAGATCCTCCTCTTCCTCCTATAACCTCTAATCTTCCTCATCCAGATCCTCCTCTTCCTCTCCTATAACCTCCTCTTCCTCTCCTAAACCTCCAGATCCTCCTCTTCCTCTCCTATAACCCACTTACCTCAGATCCTCCTCTTCCTCTCCTATAACCTCCAGATCCTCCTCTTCCTCTCCTATAACCCTAACCTCCAGATCCTCCTCTTCCTCTCCTATAACCTCCAGATCCTCCTCTTCCTCTCCTATAACCTCCAGATCCTCCTCTTCCTCTCCTATAACCCTTCCTATAACCTCCAGATCCTCCTCTTCCTCTCCTATAACCTCCAGATCCTCCTCTTCCTCTCCTATAACCCAGATACTCCTCTTCCTCTCCTATAACCTCAGATCCTCCTCTTCCTCTCCTATAACCCTTACCTCCAGATCCTCCTCTTCCTCTCCTATAACCTCCAGATCCTCCTCTTCCTCTCCTATAACCTCCTCAGATCCTCCTCTTCCTCTCCTATAACCCTAACCTCGAGATCCTCCTCTTCCTCTGCTATAACCCTTACCTCCAGATCCTCCTCTTCCTCTCCTATAACCTCAGATCCTCCTCTTCCTCTCCTATAACCTTACCTCCAGATCCTCCTCTTCCTCTCCTCTAACCTCCAGATCCTCCTCTTCCTCTCCTAACCTAACCTCCAGATCCTCCTCTTCCTCTCCTATAACCTCCAGATCCTCCTCTTCCTCTCCTATAACCTCCAGATCCTCCTCTTCCTCTCCTATAACCTCCAGATCCTCCTCTTCCTCTCCTATAACCTCCAGACCCTCCTCTTCCTCTCCTATAACCTCCAGATCCTCCTCTTCCTCTCCTATAACCCTTACCTCCAGATACTCCTCTTCCTCTCCTCTAACCTACAGATCCTCCTCTTCCTCTCCTATAACCTCCTCCAGATCCTCCTCTTCTTCCTATAACCTCCAGATCCTCCTCTTCCTCTCCTATAACTCATACCTCCAGATACTCCTCTTCCTCTTCTATAACCCTACCTCCCCTTACCTCCAGATCCTCCTCTTCCTCTGCTATAACCTCCAGATCCTCCTCTTCCTCTCCCATGACCTCAGATCCTCCTCTTCCTCTCCTATAACCTCCTCCAGATCCTCCTCTTCCTCTCCTATAACCTCCAGATCCTCCTCTTCCTCTCCTATAACCTCCTCCAGATCCTCCTCTTCCTCTCCTATAACCCTTACCTCCAGATCCTCCTCTTCCTCTGCTATAACCTCCAGATCCTCCTCTTCCTCTCCTATAACCTCCTCCAGATTCTCCTCTTCCTCTCCTCTAACCTCCAGATCCTCCTCTTCCTCTCCTATAACCCTTACCTCCAGATCCCCCTCTTCCTCTCCTATAGCCTCCAGATCCTCCTCTTCCTCTCCTATAACCTAACCAGATCCTCCTCTTCCTCTCTATAACCCTTACCTCCAGATCCTCCTCTTCCTCTCCTATAACCTCCAGATCCTCCTCTTCCTCTCCTATAACCCTTACCTCCAGATCCTCCTCTTCCTCTCCTATAACCTCCTCCAGATCCTCCTCTTCCTCTCCTATAACCTCCAGATCCTCCTCTTCCTCTCCTATAACCTCCAGATCCTCCTCTTCCTCTCCTATAACCTCCAGATCCTCCTCTTCCTCTCCTATAACCTCAGATCCTCCTCTTCCTCTCCTATAACCCTTACTCCAGATCCTCCTCTTCCTCTCCTATAACCTCCAGATCCTCCTCTTCCTCTCCTATAACTTAACCTCCAGATCCTCCTCTTCCTCTCCTATACCTCCAGATCCTCCTCTTCCTCTCCTATAACCTCCAGATCCTCCTCTTCCTCTCCTATAACCTCCTCCAGATCCTCCTCTTCCTCTCCTATAACCTCCAGATCCTCCTCTTCCTCTCCTATAACCCTCTCCACATCCTCCTCTTCCTCTCCAATAACCCTAACCTCCAGATCCTCCTCTTCCTATCCTATAACCTCCAGACTCTCCTCTTTCTTTCCTATAACCTCCAGATCCTCCTCTTCCTCTCCTATAACCTCCAGACCCTCCTCTTCCTCTCCTATAACCTCCAGATCCTCCTCTTCCTCTCCTATAACCCTTACCTCCAGATACTCCTCTTCCTCTCCTCTAACCTACAGATCCTCCTCTTCCTCTCCTATAACCCTTACCTCCAGATCCTCCTCTTCCTCTCTTATAACCTCCAGATCCTCCTCTTCCTCTCCTATAACCCTAACCTCGAGATCCTCCTCTTCCTCTGCTATAACCCTTACCTCCAGATCCTCCTCTTCCTCTCCTATAACCTCTAGATCCTCCTCTTCCTCTCCTATAACCCTTACCTCCAGATCCTCCTCTTCCTCTCCTATAACTCTTACCTCCACATCCTCCTCTTCCTCTCCTATAACCTCTTATCCTCCCCTCTTTCCTATAACCTCCAGATCCTCTTTCTTTCCTATAACCTCCAGATCCTCCTCTTCCTCTCCTATAACCTCCAGATCCTCCTCTTCCTCCATAATCCAGATCCTCCTCTTCCTCTCCCTATAACCCTTACCTCCAGATCCCCTCTTCCTCTCCTATAACCTCCAGATCCTCCTCTTCCTCTCCTATAACCCTCCTCCAGATCCTCCTCTTCCTCTCCTATAACCTCCAGATCCTCCTCTTCCTCTCCTATAACCCCTAACCTCCAGATCCTCCTCTTCCTCTCCTATAACCTTTACCTCCAGATACTCCTCTTCCTCTCCTATAACCTCCAGATCCTCCTCTTCCTCTCCTATAACCTCCAGATCCTCCTCTTCCTCTAACCCTAACCTCCAGATCCTCCTCTTCCTCTCCTATAACCCTTACCTCCAGATCCTCCTCTTCCTCTCCTATAACCTCCAGATCCTCCTCTTCCTCTCCTATAACCCTCCTCCAGATCCTCCTCTTCCTCTCCTATAACCTCCAGATCCTCCTCTTCCTCTCCTATAACCTAAGATCCTTCTCCAGATCCTCCTATAACCCTATCTTCAGATCTCTCCTCCAATACCTCCAGATCCTCCTCTTCCTCTCCTATAACCCTAACCTCCAGATCCTCCTCTTCCTCTCCTATAACCCTAACCTCCAGATCCTCCTCTTCCTCTCCTATAACCCTAACCTCCAGATCCTCCTCTTCCTCTCCTCTAACCTATCCTCCTCTTCCTCTCCTATAACCCTTACCTCCAGATCCTCCTCTTCCTCTCCTATAACCTCCAGATCCTCCTCTTCCTCTCCTATAACTCATTACCTCCAGATCCTCCTCTTCCTCTTCTATAACCCTTACCTCCAGATCCTCCTCTTCCTCTCCTATAACTCATATCTCCAGATACTCCTCTTCCTCTCCTATAAAGCCTAACCTCGAGATCCTCCTCTTCCTCTGCTATAACCCTTACCTCCAGATCCTCCTCTTCCTCTCCTATAACCTCTAGATCCTCCTCTTCCTCTCCTATAACCCTTACCTCCAGATCCTCCTCTTCCTCTCCTATAACCTCCAGATCCTCCTCTTCCTCTCCTATAACCCTAACCTCCAGATCCTCCTCTTCCTCTCCTATAACCTCCCTCCAGATCCTCCCTCTTCATCCAGATCCTCTCTTCCTCTCCTATAACCCTTACCTCCAGATCCTCCTCTTCCTCTCCTATAACCCTTACCTCCAGATACTACTCTTCCTCTCCTATAACATCCAGATCCTCCTCTTCCTCTCCTATAACTCTTACCTCCACATCCTCCTCTTCCTCTCCAATAACCCTAACCTCCAGATCCTCCTCTTCCTCTCCTATAACCTCCAGACCCTCCTCTTTCTTTCCTATAACCTCCAGATCCTCCTCTTCCTCTCCTATAACCTCCAGACCCTCCTCTTCCTCTCCTATAACCTCCAGATCCTCCTCTTCCTCTCCTATAACCCTTACCTCCAGATACTCCTCTTCCTCTCCTCTAACCTACAGATCCTCCTCTTCCTCTCCTATAACCCTTACCTCCAGATCCTCCTCTTCCTCTCTTATAACCTCCAGATCCTCCTCTTCCTCTCCTATAACTCATACCTCCAGATACTCCTCTTCCTCTCCTATAACCCTTACCTCCAGATCCTCCTCTTCCTCTCCTATAACCTCCAGATCCTCCTCTTCCTCTCCTATAACCCTTACCTCCAGATCCTCCTCTTCCTCTCCTATGACCTCCAGATCCTCATCTTCCTCTCCTATAACCCTAACCTCCAGATCCTCCTCTTCCTCTCCTATAACCTTTACCTCCAGATACTACTCTTCCTCTCCTATAACATCCAGATCCTCCTCTTCCTCTCCTATAACTCTTACCTCCACATCCTCCTCTTCCTCTCCAATCCTATAACCTCCAGATCCTCCTCTTCCTCTCCTATAACCTCCAGACCCTCCTCTTCCTCTCCTATAACCTCCAGATCCTCCTCTTCCTCTCCTATAACCTCCAGATCCTCCTCTTCCTCTCCTATAACCTCCAGACCCTCCTCTTTCTTTCCTATAACCTCCAGATCCTCCTCTTCCTCTCCTATAACCTCCAGATCCTCCTCTTCCTCTCCTATAACCTCCAGATCCTCCTCTTCCTCTCCTATAACCTCCAGATCCTCCTCTTCCTCTCCTATAACCCTTACCTCCAGATCCTCCTCTTCCTCTCCTCTAACCTACAGATCCTCCAGATCCTCTCCTATAACCCTTACCTCCAGATCCTCCTCTTCCTCTCTTATAACCTCCAGATCCTCCTCTTCCTCTCCTATAACTCTTACCTCCAGATACTCCTCTTCCTCTCCTATAACCTCCAGATCCTCCTCTTCCTCTCTATAACCTCAGATCCTCCTCTTCCTCTCCCAACCTCCAGATCCTCCTCTTCCTCTCCTATAACCCTTACCTCCAGATCCTCCTCTTCCTCTCCTATAACCTTACCTCCAGATCCTCCTCTTCCTCTCCTATAACCTCTAGATCCTCCCCTCTCCTATAACCTCCAGATCCTCCTCTTCCTCTCCTATAACCTCCAGATCCTCCTCTTCCTCTCCTATAACCTCCAGATACTCCTCTTCCTCTCCTATAACATCCAGATCCTCCTCTTCCTCTCCTATAACCCTAACCTCCAGATCCTCCTCTTCCTCTCCTATAACTCTTACAGATACTCCTCTTTCTCTCCTATAACCTCCTCTTCCTCTTCCTCTCCTATAACTCTTACCTCCAGATACTCCTCTTCCTCTCCTCTAACCTACAGATCCTCCTCTTCCTCTCCTATAACCCTTACCTCCAGATCCTCCTCTTCCTCTCTTATAACCTCCAGATCCTCCTCTTCCTCTCCTATAACTCATACCTCCAGATACTCCTCTTCCTCTTCTATAACCTCCTCCCAGATCCTCCTCTTCCTCTCCTATAACTCTTACCTCCAGATACTCCTCTTCCTCTCCTCTAACCTACAGATCCTCCTCTTCCTCTCCTATAACCTTACCTCCAGATCCTCCTCTTCCTCTTCCTCCAGATCCTCCTCTTCCTCTCCTATAACTCATACCTCCAGATACTCCTCTTCCTCTTCTATAACCCTTACCTCGAGATCCTCCTCTTCCTCTGCTATAACCTCCAGATCCTCCTCTTCCTCTCCCATGACCTGCAGATCCTCCTCTTCCTCTCCTATAACCCTTACCTCCAGATCCTCCTCTTCCTCTCCTATAACCCTTACCTCCAGATCCTCCTCTTCCTCTCCTATAACCTCTAGATCCTCCCCTCTCCTATAACCTCCAGACCCTCCTCTTTCTTTCCTATAACCTCCAGATCCTCCTCTTCCTCTCCTATAACCTCCAGATTCTCCTCTTCCTCTCCCATGACCTCCAGATCCTCCTCTTCCTCTCCTATAACCCTTACCTCCAGATCCCCCTCTTCCTCTCCTATAACCTCCAGATCCTCCTCTTCCTCTCCTATAACCCTTACCTCCAGATCCTCCTCTTCCTCTCCTATGACCTCCAGATCCTCATCTTCCTCTCCTATAACCCTAACCTCCAGATCCTCCTCTTCCTCTCCTATAACCTTTACCTCCAGATACTACTCTTCCTCTCCTATAACATCCAGATCCTCCTCTTCCTCTCCTATAACCTCCAGATCCTCCTCTTCCTCCCCCATGACCTCCAGATCCTCCTCTTCCTCTCCTATAACCCTTACCTCCAGATCCTCCTCTTCCTCTCCTATAACCTCCATATCCTCCTCTTCCTCTCCTATAACCCTTACCTCCAGATCCTCCTCTTCCTCTCCTATAACCTCTAGATCCTCCCCTCCTCTCCTATAACCTCCAGATCCTACTCTTCCTCTCCTATAATCTCCAGATCCTCCTCTTCCTCTCCAATAATCTCCAAATGCTCCTCTTCCTCTCCTATAACCCTTACCTCCACATCCACATCCTCCTCTTCCTCTCCTATAACCCTAACCTCCAGATCCTCCTCTTCCTCTCCTATAACCCTTACCTCCAGATACTCCTCTTCCTCTCCTCTAACCTACAGATCCTCCTCTTCCTCTCCTATAACCCTTACCTCCAGATCCTCCTCTTCCTCTCTTATAACCTCCAGATCCCCCTCTTCCTCTCCTATAACTCATACCTCCAGATACTCCTCTTCCTCTTCTATAACCCTTACCTCCAGATCCTCCTCTTCCTCTGCTATAACCTCCAGATCCTCCTCTTCCTCTCCTATAACGTCCAGATTCTCCTCTTCCTCTCCCATGACCTCCAGATCCTCCTCTTCCTCTCCTATAACCCTTACCTCCAGATCCCCCTCTTCCTCTCCTATAACCTCCAGATCCTCCTCTTCCTCTCCTATAACCCTTACCTCCAGATCCTCCTCTTCCTCTCCTATGACCTCCAGATCCTCATCTTCCTCTCCTATAACCCTAACCTCCAGATCCTCCTCTTCCTCTCCTATAACCTTTACCTCCAGATACTACTCTTCCTCTCCTATAACATCCAGATCCTCCTCTTCCTCTCCTATAACTCTTACCTCCACATCCTCCTCTTCCTCTCCTATAACCTTTACCTCCAGATACTACTCTTCCTCTCCTATAACATCCAGATCCTCCTCTTCCTCTCCTATAACTCTTACCTCCACATCCTCCTCTTCCTCTCCAATAACCCTAACCTCCAGATCCTCCTCTTCCTCTCCTATAACCTCCAGATCCTCCTCTTCCTCTCCTATAACCTCCAGACCCTCCTCTTCCTCTCCTATAACCTCCAGATCCTCCTCTTCCTCTCCTATAACCCTTACCTCCAGATACTCCTCTTCCTCTCCTCTAACCTACAGATCCTCCTCTTCCTCTCCTATAACCCTTACCTCCAGATCCTCCTCTTCCTCTCTTATAACCTCCAGATCCTCCTCTTCCTCTCCTATAACTCATACCTCCAGATACTCCTCTTCCTCTCCTATAACCCTTACCTCGAGATCCTCCTCTTCCTCTGCTATAACCTCCACATCCTCCTCTTCCTCTAGATGACCTCCCTCTTTCCTCTCCTATAACCCTTACCTCCAGATCCTCCTCTTCCTCTCCTATAACCCTTACCTCCAGATCCTCCTCTTCCTCTCCTATAACCTCCAGATCCTCCTCTTCCTCTCCTATAACCCTTACCTCCAGATCCTCCTCTTCCTCTCCTATAACCTCCAGATCCTCATCTTCCTCTCCTATAACCCTAACCTCCAGATCCTCCTCTTCCTCTCCTATAACCTTTACCTCCAGATACTACTCTTCCTCTCCTATAACATCCAGATCCTCCTCTTCCTCTCCTATAACTCTTACCTCCACATCCTCCTCTTCCTCTCCAATAACCCTAACCTCCAGATCCTCCTCTTCCTCTCCTATAACCTCCAGACCCTCCTCTTCCTCTCCTATAACCTCCAGATCCTCCTCTTCCTCTCCTATAACCTCCAGATCCTCCTCTTCCTCTCCTATAACCTCCAGACCTCCTCTTTCTTTCCTATAACCTCCAGATCCTCCTCTTCCTCTCCTATAACCTCCAGATCCTCCTCTTCCTCTCCTATAACCTCCAGATCCTCCTCTTCCTCTCCTATAACCTCCAGATCCTCCTCTTCCTCTCCTATAACCCTTACCTCCAGATACTCCTCTTCCTCTCCTCTAACCTACAGATCCTCCTCTTCCTCTCCTATAACCCTTACCTCCAGATCCTCCTCTTCCTCTCTTATAACCTCCAGATCCTCCTCTTCCTCTCCTATAACTCTTACCTCCAGATACTCCTCTTCCTCTTCTATAACCCTTACCTCCAGATCCTCCTCTTCCTCTGCTATAACCTCCAGATCCTCCTCTTCCTCTCCCATGACCTGCAGATCCTCCTCTTCCTCTCCTATAACCCTTACCTCCAGATCCTCCTCTTCCTCTCCTATAACCCTTACCTCCAGATCCTCCTCTTCCTCTCCTATAACCTCTAGATCCTCCCCTCTCCTATAACCTCCAGATCCTCCTCTTCCTCTCCTATGATCTCCAGACCCTCCTCTTCCTCTCCTATAACCTCCAGATACTCCTCTTCCTCTCCTATAACATCCAGATCCTCCTCTTCCTCTCCTATAACCCTAACCTCCAGATCCTCCTCTTCCTCTCCTATAACTCTTACCTCCAGATACTCCTCTTTCTCTCCTATAACAGCCAGATCCTCCTCTTCCTCTTCCTCTCCTATAACTCTTACCTCCAGATACTCCTCTTCCTCTCCTCTAACCTACAGATCCTCCTCTTCCTCTCCTATAACCCTTACCTCCAGATCCTCCTCTTCCTCTCTTATAACCTCCAGATCCTCCTCTTCCTCTCCTATAACTCTCCAGATCCTCCTCTTCCTCTCCTATAACCCTTACCTCCAGATCCTCCTCTTCCTCTCCTATAACCTCCAGATCCTCCTCTTCCTCTCCTATAACCTCCAGATTCTCCTCGTCCTCTCCCATGACCTCCAGATCCTCCTCTTCCTCTCCTATAACCCTTACCTCCAGATCCCCCTCTTCCTCTCCTATAACCTCCAGATCCTCCTCTTCCTCTCCTATAACCTACCTCCAGATCCTCCTCTTCCTCTCCTATGACCTCCAGATCCTCATCTTCCTCTCCTATAACCCTAACCTCCAGATCCTCCTCTTCCTCTCCTATAACCTTTACCTCCAGATACTACTCTTCCTCTCCTATAACATCCAGATCCTCCTCTTCCTCTCCTATAACTCTTACCTCCACATCCTCCTCTTCCTCTCCTATAACCTCCAGATCCTCCTCTTCCAGATAACCTCCTCCTCTTCCTCTCCTATAACCTCCAGATCCTCCTCTTCCTCTCCTATAACCTCCAGATCCTCCTCTTCCTCTCCTATAACCTCCAGACCCTCCTCTTTCTTTCCTATAACCTCCAGATCCTCCTCTTCCTCTCCTATAACCTCCAGATCCTCCTCTTCCTCTCCTATAACCTCCAGACCCTCCTCTTCCTCTCCTATAACCTCCAGATCCTCCTCTTCCTCTCCTATAACCCTTACCTCCAGATCCTCCTCTTCCTCTCCTCTAACCTACAGATCCTCCTCTTCCTCTCCTATAACCCTTACCTCCAGATCCTCCTCTTCCTCTCTTATAACCTCCAGATCCTCCTCTTCCTCTCTATAACTTCCTCCTCTTCCTCTTCTATAACCCTTACCTCGAGATCCTCCTCTTCCTCTGCTATAACCTCCAGATCCTCCTCTTCCTCTCCCATGACCTGCAGATCCTCCTCTTCCTCTCCTATAACCCTTACCTCCAGATCCTCCTCTTCCTCTCCTATAACCCTTACCTCCAGATCCTCCTCTTCCTCTCCTATAACCTCTAGATCCTCCCCTCTCCTATAACCTCCAGATCCTCCTCTTCCTCTCCTATGACCTCCAGACCCTCCTCTTCCTCTCCTATAACCTCCAGATACTCATCTTCCTCTCCTATAACATCCAGATCCTCCTCTTCCTCTCCTATAACCCTAACCTCCAGATCCTCCTCTTCCTCTCCTATAACTCTTACCTCCAGATACTCCTCTTTCTCTCCTATAACAGCCAGATCCTCCTCTTCCTCTCCTATAACTCTTACCTCCACATCCTCCTCTTCCTCTCCAATAACCCTAACCTCCAGACCCTCCTCTTCCTCTCCTATAACCTCCAGATCCTCCTCTTCCTCTCCTATAACCTCCAGATCCTCCTCTTCCTCTCCCATGACCTCCAGATCCTCCTCTTCCTCTCCTATAATCTCCAGATCCTCCTCTTCCTCTCCTATAACCCTTACCTCCAGATCCCCCTCTTCCTCTCCTATAACCTCCAGATCCTCCTCTTCCTCTCCTCTAACCTCCAGATCCTCCTCTTCCTCTCCTCTAACCTCCAGATCCTCCTCTTCCTCTCCTATAACCCTTACCTCCAGATCCTCCTCTTCCTCTCCTCTTACATCCAGATGCTCCTCTTCCTCTCCTATAACCCTTACCTCCACATCCACATCCTCCTCTTCCTCTCCTATAACCCTAACCTCCAGATCCTCCTCTTCCTCTCCTATAACCCTTACCTCCAGATACTCCTCTTCCTCTCCTATAACCTCCAGATCCTCCTCTTCCTCTCCTATAACCCTTACCTCCAGATCCTCCTCTTCCTCTCCTATGACCTCCAGATCCTCATCTTCCTCTCCTATAACCCTAACCTCCAGATCCTCCTCTTCCTCTCCTATAACCTCCAGATCCTCCTCTTCCTCTCCTATAACCCTTACCTCCAGATACTCCTCTTCCTCTCCTCTAACCTACAGATCCTCCTCTTCCTCTCCTATAACCTCCAGATCCTCCTCTTCCTCTCCTATAACTCATACCTCCAGATACTCCTCTTCCTCTTCTATAACTCTTACCTCGAGATCCTCCTCTTCCTCTGCTATAACCTCCAGATCCTCCTCTTCCTCTCCCATGACCTGCAGATCCTCCTCTTCCTCTCCTATAACCCTTACCTCCAGATCCTCCTCTTCCTCTCCTATAACCCTTACTTCCAGATCCTCCTCTTCCTCTCCACTAACCTCCAGATCCTCCTCTTCCTCTCCTCTAACCTCCAGATCCTCCTCTTCCTCTCCTATAACCCTTACCTCCAGATCCTCCTCTTCCTCTCCTCTTACATCCAGATGCTCCTCTTCCTCTCCTATAACCCTTACCTCCAGATCCTCCTCTTCCTCTCCTATAACCCTAACCTCCAGATCCTCCTCTTCCTCTCCTATAACCCTTACCTCCAGATACTCCTCTTCCTCTCCTATAACCTCCAGATCCTCCTCTTCCTCTCCTATAACCCTAACCTCCAGATCCTCCTCTTCCTCTCCTATAATCTCCAGATCCTCCTCTTCCTCTCCTATAACCCTTACCTCCAGATCCCCCTCTTCCTCTCCTATAACCTCCAGATCCTCCTCTTCCTCTCCTTTAACCTCCAGATCCTCCTCTTCCTCTCCTCTTACATCCAGATGCTCCTCTTCCTCTCCTATAACCCTTACCTCCACATCCTCATCCCTCTCTTCCTCTCCTATAACCCTAACCTCCAGATCCTCCTCTTCCTCTCCTATAACCCTTACCTCCAGATCCTCCTCTTCCTCTCCTCTAACCTCCAGATCCTCCTCTTCCTCTCCTCTAACCTCCAGATCCTCCTCTTCCTCTCCTATAACCCTAACCTCCAGATCCTCATCTTCCTCTCCTCTAACCTCCAGATCCTCCTCTTCCTCTCCTCTAACCTCCAGATCCTCCTCTTCCTCTCCTCTAACCTCCAGATCCTCCTCTTCCTCTCCTCTAACCTCCAGATCCTCCTCTTCCTCTCCTATAACCCTTACCTCCAGATCCTCCTCTTCCTCTCCTATAACCTCCAGATCCTCCTCTTCCTCTCCTATAACCCTAACCTCCAGATCCTCCTCTTCCTCTCCTCTAACCTCCAGATCCTCCTCTTCCTCTCCTCTAACCTCCAGATCCTCCTCTTCCTCTCCTCTAACCTCCAGATCCTCCTCTTCCTCTCCTCTAACCTCCAGATCCTCCTCTTCCTCTCCTATAACCCTTACCTCCAGATCCTCCTCTTCCTCTCCTCTAACCTCCAGATCCTCCTCTTCCTCTCCTATAACCCTTACCTCCAGATCCTCCTCTTCCTCTCCTCTAACCTCCAGATCCTCCTCTTCCTCTCCTATAACCCTAACCTCCAGATCCTCCTCTTCCTCTCCTCTAACCTCCAGATCCTCCTCTTCCTCTCCTATAACCTCCAGATCCTCCTCTTCCTCTCCTATAACCTCCAGATCCTCCTCTTCCTCTCCTATAACCCTAACCAGATCCTCCTCTTCCTCTCCTCTAACCTCCAGATCCTCCTCTTCCTCTCCTCTAACCTCCAGATCCTCCTCTTCCTCTCCTCTAACCTCCAGATCCTCCTCTTCCTCTCCTCTAACCTCCAGATCCTCCTCTTCCTCTCCTATAACCCTTACCTCCAGATCCTCCTCTTCCTCTCCTATAACCTCCAGATCCTCCTCTTCCTCTCCTATAACCCTAACCTCCAGATCCTCCTCTTCCTCTCCTCTAACCTCCAGATCCTCCTCTTCCTCTCCTCTAACCTCCAGATCCTCCTCTTCCTCTCCTCTAACCTCCAGATCCTCCTGTTCCTCTCCTCTAACCTCCAGATGCTCCTCTTCCTCTCCTATAACCCTTACCTCCAGATCCTCCTCTTCCTCTCCTCTAACCTCCAGATCCTCCTCTTCCTCTCCTATAACCCTTACCTCCAGATCCTCCTCTTCCTCTCCTCTAACCTCCAGATCCTCCTCTTCCTCTCCTATAACCTAACCTCAGATCCTCCTCTTCCTCTCCTATAACCTCCAGATCCTCCTCTTCCTCTCCCTCCAGATCCTCCTCTTCCTCTCCTCTAACCTCCAGATCCTCCTCTTCCTCTCCTCTAACCTCCAGATCCTCCTCTTCCTCTCCTATAACCCTTACCTCCAGATCCTCCTCTTCCTCTCCTCTAACCTCCAGATCCTCCTCTTCCTCTCCTATAACCCTTACCTACAGATCCTCCTCTTCCTCTCCTCTAACCTCCAGATCCTCCTCTTCTCCTCTAACCTCCAGATCCTCCTCTTCCTCTCCTATAACCTTACCTCCAGATCCTCCTCTTCCTCTCCTCTTACATCCAGATGCTCCTCTTCCTCTCCTATAACACTTACCTCCACATCCACATCCTCCTCTTCCTCTCCTATAACCCTTACCTCCAGATACTCCTCTTCCTCTCCTATAACCTCCAGATCCTCCTCTTCCTCTCCTAGATCCTCCTCTTCCTCTCCTATAATCTCCAGATCCTCCTCTTCCTCTCCTATAACCCTTACCTCCAGATCCCCCTCTTCCTCTCCTATAACCTCCAGATCCTCCTCTTCCTCTCCTCTAACCTCCAGATCCTCCTCTTCCTCTCCTCTTACATCCAGATGCTCCTCTTCCTCTCCTATAACCCTTACCTCCACATCCACATCCTCCTCTTCCTCTCCTATAACCCTAACCTCCAGATCCTCCTCTTCCTCTCCTATAACCCTTACCTCCAGATCCTCCTCTTCCTCTCCTCTAACCTCCAGATCCTCCTCTTCCTCCTCCTCTTACCCCTAACCTCCAGATCCTCCTCTTCCTCTCCTCTAACCTCCAGATCCTCCTCTTCCTCTCCTCTAACCTCCAGATCCTCCTCTTCCTCTCCTCTAACCTCCAGATCCTCCTCTTCCTCTCCTCTAACCTCCAGATCCTCCTCTTCCTCTCCTATAACCCTTACCTCCAGATCCTCCTCTTCCTCTCCTATAACCTCCAGATCCTCCTCTTCCTCTCCTATACCTCCAGATCCTCCTCTTCCTCTCCTCTAACCTAGATCCTCCTCTTCCTCTCCTCTAACCTCCAGATCCTCCTCTTCCTCTCCTAACCTCCAGATCCTCCTCTTCCTCTCCTCTAACCTCCAGATGCTCCTCTTCCTCTCCTATAACCCTTACCTCCAGATCCTCCTCTTCCTCTCCTCTAACCTCCAGATCCTCCTCTTCCTCTCCTATAACCCTTACCTCCAGATCCTCCTCTTCCTCTCTCTAACCTCCAGATCCTCCTCTTCCTCTCCTATACCCTAACCTCCAGATCCTCCTCTTCCTCTCCTCTAACCTCCAGATCCTCCTCTTCCTCTCCTCTAACCTCCAGATCCTCCTCTTCCTCTCCTCTAACCTCCAGATCCTCCTCTTCCTCTCCTCTAACCTCCAGATCCTCCTCTTCCCTCCTCTAACCTCAGATCTCCTCTTCCTCTCCTATAACCCTTACCTCCAGATCCTCCTCTTCCTCTCCTCTAACCTCCAGATCCTCCTCTTCCTCTCCCTAACCTAATCCTCCTCTTCCTCTCCTCTAACCTCCAGATCCTCCTCTTCCTCTCCTCTAACCTCCAGATCCTCCTCTTCCTCTCCTATAACCCTTACCTCCAGATCCTCCTCTTCCTCTCCTCTAACCTCCAGATCCTCCTCTTCCTCTCCTATAACCCTAACCTCCAGATCCTCCTCTTCCTCTCCTCTAACCTCCAGATCCTCCTCTTCCTCTCCTCCTCCAGATCCTCCTCTTCCTCTCCTAAACCTCCAGATCCTCCTCTTCCTCTCCTCTAACCTCCAGATCCTCCTCTTCCACTCCTCTAACCTCCAGATGCTCCTCTTCCTCTCCTATAACCCTTACCTCCAGATCCTCCTCTTCCTCTCCTCTAACCTCCAGATCCTCCTCTTCCTCTCCTATAACCCTTACCTACAGATCCTCCTCTTCCTCTCCTCTAACCTCCAGATCCTCCTCTTCCTCTCCTCTAACCTCCAGATCCTCCTCTTCCTCTCCTATAACCCTTACCTCCAGATCCTCCTCTTCCTCTCCTCTTACATCCAGATGCTCCTCTTCCTCTCCTATAACACTTACCTCCACATCCACATCCTCCTCTTCCTCTCCTATAACCCTAACCTCCAGACCCTCCTCTTCCTCTCCTATAACCCTTACCTCCAGATACTCCTCTTCCTCTCCTATAACCTCCAGATCCTCCTCTTCCTCTCCTATAACCCTTACCTCCAGATCCTCCTCTTCCTCTCCTATGACCTCCAGATCCTCATCTTCCTCTCCTATAACCCTAACCTCCAGATCCTCCTCTTCCTCTCCTATAACCTCCAGATCCTCCTCTTCCTCTCCTATAACCCTTACCTCCAGATACTCCTCTTCCTCTCCTCTAACCTACAGATCCTCCTCTTCCTCTCCTATAACCTCCAGATCCTCCTCTTCCTCTCCTATAACTCATACCTCCAGATACTCCTCTTCCTCTTCTATAACCCTTACCTCCAGATCCTCCTCTTCCTCTGCTATAACCTCCAGATCCTCCTCTTCCTCTCCTATAACCTCCAGATCCTCCTCTTCCTCTCCTATAACCTGCAGATCCTCCTCTTCCTCTCCTATAACCCTTACCTCCAGATCCTCCTCTTCCTCTCCTATAACCCTTACCTCCAGATCCTCCTCTTCCTCTCCTATAACCTCTAGATCCTCCCCTCTCCTATAACCTCCAGATCCTCCTCTTCCTCTCCTATGACCTCCAGACCCTCCTCTTCCTCTCCTATAACCTCCAGATACTCCTCTTCCTCTCCTATAACATCCAGATCCTCCTCTTCCTCTCCTATAACCCTAACCTCCAGATCCTCCTCTTCCTCTCCTATAACTCTTACCTCCACATCCTCCTCTTCCTCTCCAATAACCCTAACCTCCAGATCCTCCTCTTCCTCTCCTATAACCTCCAGATCCTCCTCTTCCTCTCCTATAACCTCCAGATCCTCCTCTTCCTCTCCTATAACCTCCAGATCCTCCTCTTCCTCTCCTATAACCTCCAGATCCTCCTCTTCCTCTCCTATAACCTCCAGACCCTCGTCTTCCTCTCCTATAACCTCCAGATCCTCCTCTTCCTCTCCTATAACCTCCAGATCCTCCTCTTCCTCTCCTATAACCTCCAGATCCTCATCTTCCTCTCCTATAATCTCCAGATCCTCCTCTTCCTCTCCTATAACCCTTACCTCCAGATCCCCCTCTTCCTCTCCTATAACCTCCAGATCCTCCTCTTCCTCTCCTCTAACCTCCAGATCCTCCTCTTCCTCTCCTCTAACCTCCAGATCCTCCTCTTCCTCTCCTATAACCCTTACCTCCAGATCCTCCTCTGCCTCTCCTCTTACATCCAGATCTCCTCTTCCTCTCCTATAACCCTTCCTCCACAGATCCTCCTCTCTTCCTCTCCTATAACCCTAACCTCCAGATCCTCCTCTTCCTCTCCTATAACCCTTACCTCCAGATACTCCTCTTCCTCTCCTATAACCTCCAGATCCTCCTCTTCCTCTCCTATAACCCTTACCTCCAGATCCTCCTCTTCTTCCTATGACCTCCCTCATCTTCCTCTCCTATAACCCTAACCTCCAGATCCTCCTCTTCCTCTCCTATAACCCTTACCTCCAGATCCTCCTCTTCCTCTCCTATAACCCTAACCTCCAGATCCTCCTCTTCCTCTCCTATAACCCTTACCTCCAGATCCTCCTCTTCCTCTCCTCTAACCTCCAGATCCTCCTCTTCCTCTCCTCTAACCTCCAGATCCTCCTCTTCCTCTCCTATAACCCTAACCTCCAGATCCTCCTCTTCCTCTCCTAACCTAACCTCCTCTTCCTCTCCTCTAACCTCCAGATCCTCCTCTTCCTCTCCTCTAACCTCCAGATCCTCCTCTTCCTCTCCTATAACCCTTACCTCCAGATCCTCCTCTTCCTCTCCTCTAACCTCCAGATCCTCCTCTTCCTCTCCTATAACCCTAACCTCCAGATCCTCCTCTTCCTCTCCTCTAACCTCCAGATCCTCCTCTTCCTCTCCTCTAACCTCCAGATCCTCCTCTTCCTCTCCTCTAACCTCCAGATCCTCCTCTTCCTCTCCTATAACCCTTACCTCCAGATCCTCCTCTTCCTCTCCTATAACCTCCAGATCCTCCTCTTCCTCTCCTATAACCCTTACCTCCAGATCCTCCTCTTCCTCTCCTCTAACCTCCAGATCCTCCTCTTCCTCTCCTCTAACCTCCAGATCCTCCTCTTCCTCTCCTATAACCCTTACCTCCAGATCCTCCTCTTCCTCTCCTCTTACCTCCAGATGCTCCTCTTCCTCTCCTATAACACTTACCTCCACATCCTCCTCCTCTTCCTCTCCTATAACCCTAACCTCCAGATCCTCCTCTTCCTCTCCTATAACCCTTACCTCCAGATCCTCCTCTTCCTCTCCTATAACCTCCAGATCCTCCTCTTCCTCTCCTATAACCCTTACCTCCAGATCCTCCTCTTCCTCTCCTATAACCTCCAGATCCTCCTCTTCCTCTCCTATAACCCTAACCTCCAGATCCTCCTCTTCCTCTCCTATAACCTCCAGATCCTCCTCTTCCTCTCCTCTAACCTCCAGATCCTCCTCTTCCTCTCCTCTAACCTCCAGATCCTCCTCTTCCTCCTCCCTCCAGATCCTCCTCTTCCTCTCCTATAACCCTTACCTCCAGATCCTCCTCTTCCTCTCCTCTAACCTCCAGATCCTCCTCTTCCTCTCCTATAACCCTTACCTCCAGATCCTCCTCTTCCTCTCCTCTAACCTCCAGATCCTCCTCTTCCTCTCCTCTAACCTCCAGATCCTCCTCTTCCTCTCCTCTAACCTCCAGATCCTCCTCTTCCTCTCCTCTAACCTCCAGATCCTCCTCTTCCTCTCCTATAACCCTAACCTCCAGATCCTCCTCTTCCTCTCCTCTAACCTCCAGATCCTCCTCTTCCTCTCCTCTAACCTCCAGATCCTCCTCTTCCTCTCCTCTAACCTCCAGATCCTCCTCTTCCTCTCCTCTAACCTCCAGATCCTCCTCTTCCTCTCCTCTAACCTCCAGATCCTCCTCTTCCTCTCCTATAACCCTTACCTCCAGATCCTCCTCTTCCTCTCCTCTAACCTCCAGATCCTCCTCTTCCTCTCCTATAACCCTTACCTACAGATCCTCCTCTTCCTCTCCTCTAACCTCCAGATCCTCCTCTTCCTCTCCTCTAACCTCCAGATCCTCCTCTTCCTCTCCTATAACCCTTACCTCCAGATCCTCCTCTTCCTCTCCTCTTACATCCAGATGCTCCTCTTCCTCTCCTATAACACTTACCTCCACATCCACATCCTCCTCTTCCTCTCCTATAACCCTAACCTCCAGACCCTCCTCTTCCTCTCCTATAACCCTTACCTCCAGATACTCCTCTTCCTCTCCTATAACCTCCAGATCCTCCTCTTCCTCTCCTATAACCCTTACCTCCAGATCCTCCTCTTCCTCTCCTATGACCTCCAGATCCTCATCTTCCTCTCCTATAACCCTAACCTCCAGATCCTCCTCTTCCTCTCCTATAACCTCCAGATCCTCCTCTTCCTCTCCTATAACCCTTACCTCCAGATACTCTCTTCTCTCCTCTAACCTCAGATCCTCCTCTTCCTCTCCTATAACCTCCAGATCCTCCTCTTCCTCTCCTATAACTCATACCTCCAGATACTCCTCTTCCTCTTCTATAACCCTTACCTCGAGATCCTCCTCTTCCTCTGCTATAACCTCCAGATCCTCCTCTTCCTCTCCTATAACCTCCAGATCCTCCTCTTCCTCTCCCATGACCTGCAGATCCTCCTCTTCCTCTCCTATAACCCTTACCTCCAGATCCTCCTCTTCCTCTCCTATAACCCTTACCTCCAGATCCTCCTCTTCCTCTCCTATAACCTCTAGATCCTCCCCTCTCCTATAACCTCCAGATCCTCCTCTTCCTCTCCTATGACCTCCAGACCCTCCTATTCCTCTCCTATAACCTCCAGATACTCCTCTTCCTCTCCTATAACATCCAGATCCTCCTCTTCCTCTCCTATAACCCTAACCTCCAGATCCTCCTCTTCCTCTCCTATAACTCTTACCTCCACATCCTCCTCTTCCTCTCCAATAACCCTAACCTCCAGAGCCTCCTCTTCCTCTCCTATAACCTCCAGATCCTCCTCTTCCTCTCCTATAACCTCCAGATCCTCCTCTTCCTCTCCTATAACCTCCAGATCCTCCTCTTCCTCTCCCATGACCTCCAGATCCTCCTCTTCCTCTCCTATAACCTCCAGATCCTCCTCTTCCTCTCCTATAACCTCCAGATCCTCCTCTTCCTCTCCTATAACCTCCAGATCCTCCTCTTCCTCTCCCATGACCTCCAGATCCTCCTCTTCCTCTCCTATAATCTCCAGATCCTCCTCTTCCTCTCCTATAACCCTTACCTCCAGATCCCCCTCTTCCTCTCCTATAACCTCCAGATCCTCCTCTTCCTCTCCTCTAACCTCCAGATCCTCCTCTTCCTCTCCTCTAACCTCCAGATCCTCCTCTTCCTCTCCTATAACCCTTACCTCCAGATCCTCCTCTGCCTCTCCTCTTACATCCAGATGCTCCTCTTCCTCTCCTATAACCCGTACCTCCACATCCACATCCTCCTCTTCCTCTCCTATAACCCTAACCTCCAGATCCTCCTCTTCCTCTCCTATAACCCTTACCTCCAGATACTCCTCTTCCTCTCCTATAACCTCCAGATCCTCCTCTTCCTCTCCTATAACCCTTACCTCCAGATCCTCCTCTTCCTCTCCTATGACCTCCAGATCCTCATCTTCCTCTCCTACCTCCAGATCCTCCTCTTCCTCTCTATAACCCTTACCTCCAGATCCTCCTCTTCCTCTCCTATAACCCTAACCTCCAGATCCTCCTCTTCCTCTCCTATAACCCTTACCTCCAGATCCTCCTCTTCCTCTCCTCTAACCTCCAGATCCTCCTCTTCCTCTCCTCTAACCTCCAGATCCTCCTCTTCCTCTCCTATAACCCTAACCTCCAGATCCTCCTCCTCTCTAACCTCCAGATCCTCCTCTTCCTCTCCTCTAACCTCCAGATCCTCCTCTTCCTCTCCTCTAACCTAATCCTCCTCTTCCTCTCCTATAACCCTTACCTCCAGATCCTCCTCTTCCTCTCCTCTAACCTCCAGATCCTCCTCTTCCTCTCCTATAACCTCCTCCAGATCCTCCTCTTCCTCTCCTCTAACCTCCAGATCCTCCTCTTCCTCTCCTCTAACCTCCAGATCCTCCTCTTCCTCTCCTCTAACCTCCAGATCCTCCTCTTCCTCTCCTATAACCCTTACCTCCAGATCCTCCTCTTCCTCTCCTCTAACCTCCAGATCCTCCTCTTCCTCTCCTATAACCCTTACCTCCAGATCCTCCTCTTCCTCTCCTCTAACCTCCAGATCCTCCTCTTCCTCTCCTCTAACCTCCAGATCCTCCTCTTCCTCTCCTATAACCCTTACCTCCAGATCCTCCTCTTCCTCTCCTCTAACCTCCAGATCCTCCTCTTCCTCTCCTATAACACTTACCTCCACATCCACATCCTCCTCTTCCTCTCCTATAACCCTAACCTCCAGACCCTCCTCTTCCTCTCCTATAACCCTTACCTCCAGATACTCCTCTTCCTCTCCTATAACCTCCAGATCCTCCTCTTCCTCTCCTATAACCCTTACCTCCAGATCCTCCTCTTCCTCTCCTATAACCTCCAGATCCTCCTCTTCCTCTCCTATAACCCTAACCTCCAGATCCTCCTCTTCCTCTCCTAGATCCTCCTCTTCCTCTCCTATAACCCTCCTCCAGATCCTCCTCTTCCTCTCCTCTAACCTAATCCTCCTCCTATAACCTCCAGATCCTCCTCTTCCTCTCCTATAACTCATACCTCCAGATACTCCTCTTCCTCTTCTATAACCCTTACCTCGAGATCCTCCTCTTCCTCTCCCATGACCTGCAGATCCTCCTCTTCCTCTCCTATAACCCTTACCTCCAGATCCTCCTCTTCCTCTCCTATAACCCTTACCTCCAGATCCTCCTCTTCCTCTCCTATAACCTCTAGATCCTCCCCCTCTCCAGAACCTCCAGATCCTTCTCTTCCTCTCCTATGACCTCCAGACCCTCCTCTTCCTCTCCTATAACCTCCAGATACTCCTCTTCCTCTCCTATAACATCCAGATCCTCCTCTTCCTCTCCTATAACCCTAACCTCCAGATCCTCCTCTTCCTCTCCTATAACTCTTACCTCCACAGATCTCCAATAACCCTAACCTCCAGAGCCTCCTCTTCCTCTCCTATAACCTCCAGATCCTCCTCTTCCTCTCCTATAACCTCCAGATCCTCCTCTTCCTCTCCTATAACCTCCAGATCCTCCTCTTCCTCTCCCATGACCTCCAGATCCTCCTCTTCCTCTCCTATAATCTCCAGATCCTCCTCTTCCTCTCCTATAACCCTTACCTCCAGATCCCCCTCTTCCTCTCCTATAACCTCCAGATCCTCCTCTTCCTCTCCTCTAACCTCCAGATCCTCCTCTTCCTCTCCTCTAACCTCCAGATCCTCCTCTTCCTCTCCTATAACCCTTACCTCCAGATCCTCCTCTTCCTCTCCTCTAACCTCCAGATCCTCCTCTTCCTCTCCTATAACCCTAACCTCCAGATCCTCCTCTTCCTCTCCTCCAACCTCCAGATCCTCCTCTTCCTCTCCTCTAACCTCCAGATCCTCCTCTTCCTCTCCTCTAACCTCCAGATCCTCCTCTTCCTCTCCTCTAACCTCCAGATCCTCCTCTTCCTCTCCTATAACCCTTACCTCCAGATCCTCCTCTTCCTCTCCTCTAACCTCCAGATCCTCCTCTTCCTCTCCTATAACCCTTACCTCCAGATCCTCCTCTTCCTCTCCTCTAACCTCCAGATCCTCCTCTTCCTCTCCTCTAACCTCCAGATCCTCCTCTTCCTCTCCTATAACCCTTACCTCCAGATCCTCCTCTTCCTCTCCTCTTACATCCAGATGCTCCTCTTCCTCTCCTATAACACTTACCTCCACATCCACATCCTCCTCTTCCTCTCCTATAACCCTAACCTCCAGACCCTCCTCTTCCTCTCCTATAACCCTTACCTCCAGATACTCCTCTTCCTCTCCTATAACCTCCAGATCCTCCTCTTCCTCTCCTATAACCCTTACCTCCAGATCCTCCTCTTCCTCTCCTATAACCTCCAGATCCTCCAGATCTCCTCTTCCTCTCCAATAACCCTCTCCTCTACCTCCAGATCCTCCTCTTCCTCTCCTATAACCTCCAGATCCCTCCTCTCCTATAACTCATCTCCTCTTCCTCTTCTATAACCCTTACCTCGAGATCCTCCTCTTCCTCTGCTATAACCTCCAGATCCTCCTCTTCCTCTCCTATAACCCTTACCTCCAGATCCTCCTCTTCCTCTCCTATAACCCTTACCTCCAGATCCTCCTCTTCCTCTCCTATAACCTCTAGATCCTCCCCTCTCCTATAACCTCCAGATCCTCCTCTTCCTCTCCTATGACCTCCAGACCCTCCTCTTCCTCTCCTATAACCTCCAGATACTCCTCTTCCTCTCCTATAACATCCAGATCCTCCTCTTCCTCTCCTATAACCCTAACCTCCAGATCCTCCTCTTCCTCTCCTATAACTCTTACCTCCACATCCTCCTCTTCCTCTCCAATAACCCTAACCTCCAGATCCTCCTCTTCCTCTCCTATAACCTCCAGATCCTCCTCTTCCTCTCCTATAACCTCCAGATCCTCCTCTTCCTCTCCTATAACCTCCAGATCCTCCTCTTCCTCTCCTATGACCTCCAGATCCTCCTCTTCCTCTCCTATAATCTCCAGATCCTCCTCTTCCTCTCCTATAACCCTTACCTCCAGATCCCCTCTTCCTCTCCTATAGACCTCCTCTTCCTCTCCTCTAACCTCCAGATCCTCCTCTTCCTCTCCTCTAACCTCCAGATCCTCCTCTTCCTCTCCTATAACCCTTACCTCCAGATCCTCCTCTTCCTCTCCTCTTACATCCAGATGCTCCTCTTCCTCTCCTATAACCCTTACCTCCACATCCACATCCTCCTCTTCCTCTCCTATAACCCTAACCTCCAGATCCTCCTCTTCCTCTCCTATAACCCTTACCTCCTCCTCTTCCTCTCCTCTAACCTCCAGATCCTCCTCTTCCTCTCCTAACCTCCAGATCCTCCTCTTCCTCTCCTATAACCCTTACCTCCAGATCCTCCTCTTCCTCTCCTCTTACATCCAGATGCTCCTCTTCCTCTCCTATAACCCTTACCTCCACATCCACATCCTCCTCTTCCTCTCCTATAACCCTAACCTCCAGATCCTCCTCTTCCTCTCCTATAACCCTTACCTCCAGATACTCCTCTTCCTCTCCTATAACCTCCAGATCCTCCTCTTCCTCTCCTATAACCCTTACCTCCAGATCCTCCTCTTCCTCTCCTATGACCTCCAGATCCTCATCTTCCTCTCCTATAACCCTAACCTCCAGATCCTCCTCTTCCTCTCCTATAACCCTTACCTCCAGATACTACTCTTCCTCTCCTATAACATCCACATCCTCCTCTTCCTCTCCTATAACCCTTACCTCCAGATACTCCTCTTCCTCTTCTATAACCCTTACCTCCAGATCCTCCTCTTCCTCTGCTATAACCTCCAGATCCTCCTCTTCCTCTCCTCTAACCTCCAGATCCTCCTCTTCCTCTCCTCTAACCTCCAGATCCTCCTCTTCCTCTCCTCTAACCTCCAGATCCTCCTCTTCCTCTCCTATAACCCTTACCTCCAGATCCTCCTCTTCCTCTCCTCTAACCTCCAGATCCTCCTCTTCCTCTCCTATAACCCTAACCTCCAGATCCTCCTCTTCCTCTCCTCTAACCTCCAGATCCTCCTCTTCCTCTCCTATAGACCTCCTCTTCCTCTCCTCTAACCTCCAGATCCTCCTCTTCCTCTCCTCTAACCTCCAGATCCTCCTCTTCCTCTCCTATAACCCTTCCAGATCCTCCTCTTCCTCTCCTCTAACCTCCAGATCCTCCTCTTCCTCTCCTATAACCCTTACCTCCAGATCCTCCTCTTCCTCTCCTCTAACCTCCAGATCCTCCTCTTCCTCTCCTATAACCCTTACCTCGAGATCCTCCTCTTCCTCTGCTATAACCTCCAGATCCTCCTCTTCCTCTCCCATGACCTGCAGATCCTCCTCTTCCTCTCCTATAACCCTTACCTCCAGATCCTCCTCTTCCTCTCCTATAACCCTCCTCCAGATCCTCCTCTTCCTCTCCTATAACCTCTAGATCCTCCAGATCCTCCTCTTCCTCTCCCTAACCTCCAGACCCTCCTCTTCCTCTCCTATAACCTCCAGATACTCTCTTCATAACATCCAGATCCTCCTCTTCCTCTCCTATAACCCTAACCTCCAGATCCTCCTCTTCCTCTCCTATAACTCTTACCTCCAGATCCTCCTCTTCCTCTCCAATAACCCTAACCTCCAGATCCTCCTCTTCCTCTCCTATAACCTCCAGATCCTCCTCTTCCTCTCCTATAACCTCCAGATCCTCCTCTTCCATAACCTCCAGATCCTCCTCTTCCTCTCCTATAACCTCCTCAGATCCTCCATAACCTCCAGATCCTCCTCTTCCTCTCCTATAACCCTTACCTCCAGATCCTCCTCTTCCTCTGCTATAACCTCCAGATCCTCCTCTTCCTCTCCTCTAACCTCCAGATCCTCCTCTTCCTCTCCTCTAACCTCCAGATCCTCCTCTTCCTCTCCTATAACCCTTACCTCCAGATCCTCCTCTTCCTCTCCTCTTACAGATCCTCCTCTTCCTCTCCTATAACCCTTACCTCCAGATCCTCCTCTTCCTCTCCTATAACCCTAACCTCCAGATCCTCCTCTTCCTCTCCTATAACCTTACCAGATCCTCCTCTTCCTCTCCTCTAACCTCCAGATCCTCCTCTTCCTCTCCTCTAACCTCCAGATCCTCCTCTTCCTCTCCTATAACCCTTACCTCCAGATCCTCCTCTTCCTCTCCTCTAACCTCCAGATCCTCCTCTTCCTCTCCTATAACCCTTACCAGATCCTCCTCTTCCTCTCCTATAACCTCCAGATCCTCCTCTTCCTCTCCTATAACCCTTACCTCCAGATACTCCTCTTCCTCTCCTATAACCTCCAGATCCTCCTCTTCCTCTCCTATAACCCTAACCTCCAGATCCTCCTCTTCCTCTCCTCTAACCTCCAGATCCTCCTCTTCCTCTCCTCTAACCTAACCTCTAACCTCCAGATCCTCCTCTTCCTCTCCTCTAACCTCCAGATCCTCCTCTTCCTCTCCTATAACCTCCAGATCCTCCTCTTCCTCTCCTATAACCTCCAGATCCTCCTCTTCCTCTCCTATAACCCTTACCTCCAGATCCTCCTCTTCCTCTCCTCTAACCTCCAGATCCTCCTCTTCCTCTCCTATAACCCTAACCTCCAGATCCTCCTCTTCCTCTCCTCTAACCTCCAGATCCTCCTCTTCCTCTCCTCTAACCTCCAGATCCTCCTCTTCCTCTCCTCTAACCTCCAGATCCTCCTCTTCCTCTCCTCTAACCTCCAGATCCTCCTCTTCCTCTCCTATAACCCTTACCTCCAGATCCTCCTCTTCCTCTCCTATAACCTCCAGATCCTCCTCTTCCTCTCCTATAACCCTTACCTCCAGATCCTCCTCTTCCTCTCCTCTAACCTCCAGATCCTCCTCTTCCTCTCCTCTAACCTCCAGATCCTCCTCTTCCTCTCCTATAACCCTTACCTCCAGATCCTCCTCTTCCTCTCCTCTTACATCCAGATGCTCCTCTTCCTCTCCTATAACCCTTACCTCCACATCCACATCCTCCTCTTCCTCTCCTATAACCCTAACCTCCAGATCCTCCTCTTCCTCTCCTATAACCCTTACCTCCAGATCCTCCTCTTCCTCTCCTATAACCTCCAGATCCTCCTCTTCCTCTCCTATAACCTCCAGATCCTCCTCTTCCTCTCCTATGACCTCCAGATCCTCATCTTCCTCTCCTATAACCCTAACCTCCAGATCCTCCTCTTCCTCTCCTATAACCTCCAGATCCTCCTCTTCCTCTCCTATAACCCTTACCTCCAGATACTCCTCTTCCTCTCCTCTAACCTACAGATCCTCCTCTTCCTCTCCTATAACCTCCAGATCCTCCTCTTCCTCTCCTATAACTCATACCTCCAGATACTCCTCTTCCTCTTCTATAACCCTTACCTCGAGATCCTCCTCTTCCTCTCCCTCCAGATCCTCCTCTTCCTCTCCCATGACCTGCAGATCCTCCTCTTCCTCTCCTATAACCCTTACCTCCAGATCCTCCTCTTCCTCTCCTATAACCCTTACCTCCAGATCCTCCTCTTCCTCTCCTATAACCTCTAGATCCTCCCCTCTCCTATAACCTCCAGATCCTCCTCTTCCTCTCCTATGACCTCCAGACCCTCCTCTTCCTCTCCTATAACCTCCAGATACTCCTCTTCAGATCCTCCTCTTCCTCTCCTATAACCCTAACCTCCAGATCCTCCTCTTCCTCTCCTATAACTCTTACCTCCAGATCCTCCTCTTCCTCTCCAATAACCCTAACCTCCAGATCCTCCTCTTCCTCTCCTATAACCTCCAGATCCTCCTCTTCCTCTCCTATAACCTCCAGATCCTCCTCTTCCTCTCCTATAACCTCCAGATCCTCCTCTTCCTCTCCTATAACCTCCAGATCCTCCTCTTCCTCTCCTATAACCCTCCTCCAGATCCTCCTCTTCCTCTCCTATAACCTCCAGATCCTCCTCTTCCTCTCCTATAACCTCCAGATCCTCCTCTTCCTCTCCTATAACTAACCTCCAGATCCTCCTCTTCCTCTCCTATAACCCTTACCTCCAGATCCTCCTCTTCCTCTCCTCTAACCCAGATCTCCTCTTCCTCTCCTATAACCCTTACCTCCAGATCCTCCTCTTCCTCTCCTATAACCCTAACCTCCAGATCCTCCTCTTCCTCTCCTATAACCCTTACTCCAGATCCTCCTCTTCCTCTCCTCTAACCTCCAGATCCTCCTCTTCCTCTCCTCTAACCTCCAGATCCTCCTCTTCCTCTCCTATAACCTCCAGATCCTCCTCTTCCTCTCCTATAACCTCCAGATGCTCCTCTTCCTCTCCTATAACCCTTACCTCCAGATCCTCCTCTTCCTCTCCTATAACCCTAACCTCCAGATCCTCCTCTTCCTCTCCTATAACCCTTACCTCCAGATACTCCTCTTCCTCTCCTATAACCTCCAGATCCTCCTCTTCCTCTCCTATGACCTCCAGATCCTCCTCTTCCTCTCCTATGACCTCCAGATCCTCCTCTTCCTCTCCTATAACCCTAACCTCCAGATCCTCCTCTTCCTCTCCTATAACCTAGATCCTCCAGATCCTCCTCTTCCTCTCCTATAACCTCCAGATCCTCCTCTTCCTCTCCTATAACCTCCAGATCCTCCTCTTCCTCTCCTATAACCTCCAGATCCTCCTCTTCCTCTCCTATAACCCTTACCTCCAGATCCTCCTCTTCCTCTCCTATAACCTCCAGATCCTCCTCTTCCTCTCCTCTAACCTCCTCCTCCTCTTCCTCTCCTATCCAGATCCTCCTCTTCCTCTCCTATAACCTCCAGATCCTCCTCTTCCTCTCCTATAACCTCCAGATCCTCCTCTTCCTCTCCTATAACCTCCAGATCCTCCTCTTCCTCTCCTCTAACCTCCAGATCCTCCTCTTCCTCTCCCTAACCTCCAGATCCTCCTCTTCCTCTCCTCTAACCTCCAGATCCTCCCTCTTCCTCTCCTATAACCCTTACCTCCAGATCCTCCTCTTCCTCTCCTCTAACCTCCAGATCCTCCTCTTCCTCTCCTATAACCTTACCTCCAGATCCTCCTCTTCCTCTCCTCTAACCTCCAGATCCTCCTCTTCCTCTCCTAACCTCCAGATCCTCCTCTTCCTCTCCTATAACCTCCTCCAGATCCTCCTCTTCCTCTCCTCTTAATCCAGATGCTCCTCTTCCTCTCATAACACTCCTCCAGATCTTCCTCTTCCTCTCCTATAACCTAACCTCCAGATCCTCCTCTTCCTCTCCTATAACCCTTACCTCCAGATACTCCTCTTCCTCTCCTAAACCTCCAGATCCTCCTCTTCCTCTCCTATAACCCTTACCTCCAGATACTCCTCTTCCTCTCCTATAACCTCCAGATCCTCCTCTTCCTCTCCTATAACCCTTACCTCCAGATACTCCTCTTCCTCTCCTCTAACCTCCAGATCCTCCTCTTCCTCTCCTATAACCTCCAGATCCTCCTCTTCCTCTCCTATAACTCATACCTCCAGATACTCCTCTTCCTCTTCTATAACCCTTACCTCGAGATCCTCCTCTTCCTCTCCTATAACCTCCAGATCCTCCTCTTCCTCTCCTATAACCCTTACCTCCAGATCCTCCTCTTCCTCTCCTATAACCTTACAGATCCTCCTCTTCCTCTCCTATAACCTCTAGATCCTCCCCTCTCCTATAACCTCCAGATCCTCCTCTTCCTCTCCTATAACCTCCAGATCCTCCTCTTCCTCTCCTATAACCTCCAGATACTCTCTTCCTCTCCTAGATCCTCCTCTTCCTCTCCTATAACCCTAACCTCAGATCCTCCTCTTCCTCTCCTATAACTCTTACCTCCAGATCCTCCTCTTCCTCTCCAATAACCCTAACCTCCAGACCTCCTCTTCCTCTCCTATAACCTCCAGATCCTCCTCTTCCTCTCCTATAACCTCCAGATCCTCCTCTTCCTCTCCTATAACCTCTAGATCCTCCTCTTCCTCTCCCATGACCTCCAGATCCTCCTCTTCCTCTCCTATAATCTCCAGATCCTCCTCTTCCTCTCCTATAACCCTTACCTCCAGATCCTCCTCTTCCTCTCCTATAACCTCCAGATCCTCCTCTTCCTCTCCTCTAACCTCCAGATCCTCCTCTTCCTCTCCTCTAACCTCCAGATCCTCCTCTTCCTCTCCTATAACCCTTACCTCCAGATCCTCCTCTTCCTCTCCTCTTACATCCAGATGCCCTCTTCCTCTCCTATAACCCTTACCTCCAGATCCTCCTCCTCTTCCTCTCTATAACCTAACCTCCAGATCCTCCTCTTCCTCTCCTATAACCTTACCTCCAGATCCTCCTCTTCCTCTCCTCTAACCTCCAGATCCTCCTCTTCCTCTCCTCTAACCTCCAGATCCTCCTCTTCCTCTCCTATAACCCTTACCTCCAGATCCTCCTCTTCCTCTCCTCTTAACCTCAGATGCTCCTCTTCCTCTCCTATAACCCTTACCTCCAGATCCTCCTCTTCCTCTCCTATAACCCTAACCTCCAGATCCTCCTCTTCCTCTCCTATAACCCTTACCTCCAGATCCCTCTTCCTCTCCTATAACCTCCAGATCCTCCTCTTCCTCTCCTATAACCCTTACCTCCAGATCCTCCTCTTCCTCTCCTATGACCTCCAGATCCTCATCTTCCTCTCCTATAACCCTAACCTCCAGATCCTCCTCTTCCTCTCCTATAACCCTTACCTCCAGATCCTCCTCATTCCTCCTCTTCCTCTCCTATAACCTTACCTCCAGATCCTCCTCTTCCTCTCCTATAACCCTTACCTCCAGATCCTCCTCTTCCTCTCCTATAACCTCCAGATCCTCCTCTTCCTCTCCTCTAACCTCCAGATCCTCCTCTTCCTCTCCTATACCTCCAGATCCTCCTCTTCCTCTCCTCTAACCTCCAGATCCTCCTCTTCCTCTCCTATAACCCTTACCTCCAGATCCTCCTCTTCCTCTCCTCTAACCTCCAGATCCTCCTCTTCCTCTCCTATAACCTCCTCCAGATCCTCCTCTTCCTCTCCTCTAACCTCCAGATCCTCCTCTTCCTCTCCTATAACCTCCAGATCCTCCTCTTCCTCTCCTCTAACCTCCAGATCCTCCTCTTCCTCTCCTCTAACCTCCTCTTCCTCTCCTATAACCCTTACCTCCAGATCCTCCTCTTCCTCTCCTATAACCTCCAGATCCTCCTCTTCCTCTCCTATAACCCTTACCTCCAGATCCTCCTCTTCCTCTCTCTAACCTCCAGATCCTCCTCTTCCTCTCCTATAACCTCCAGATCCTCCTCTTCCTCTCCTATAACCTCCAGATCCTCCTCTTCCTCTCCCATGACCTCCAGATCCTCCTCCTCTTCCTCTCCTATAACCCTTACCTCCAGATCCTCCTCTTCCTCTCCTATAACCCTTACCTCCAGATCCTCCTCTTCCTCTCCTATAACCTCTAGATCCTCTCCCTATAACCTCCAGATCCTCCTCTTCCTCTCCTATAACCTCCAGATCCTCCTCTTCCTCTCCTATAACCTCCAGATACTCCTCTTCTCTTCCATCTCCTCCTCTTCCTCTCCTATAACCCTTAACCTCCAGATCCTCCTCTTCCTCTCCTCTAACCTTACCTCCAGATCCTCCTCTTCCTCTCCAATAACCCTAACCTCCAGATCCTCCTCTTCCTCTCCTATAACCTCCAGATCCTCCTCTTCCTCTCCTATAACCTCCAGATCCTCCTCTTCCTCTCCTATAACCTCCAGATCCTCCTCTTCCTCTCCCATGACCTCCAGATCCTCCTCTTCCTCTCCTATAATCTCCAGATCCTCCTCTTCCTCTCCTATAACCCTTACCTCCAGATCCCCTCTTCCTCTCCTATAACCTCCAGATCCTCCTCTTCCTCTCCTCTAACCTCCAGATCCTCCTCTTCCTCTCCTCTAACCTCCAGATCCTCCTCTTCCTCTCCTATAACCCTCCTCCAGATCCTCCTCTTCCTCTCCTCTTACATAGACCCTCTTCCTCTCCTATAACCCGTAGATCCTCCTCTTCCTCTCCTATAACCCTAACCTCCAGATCCTCCTCTTCCTCTCCTATAACCTCCCAGATCCTCCTCTTCCTCTCCTCTAACCTCCAGATCCTCCTCTTCCTCTCCTCTAACCTCCAGATCCTCCTCTTCCTCTCCTATAACCCTCCTCCAGATCCTCCTCTTCCTCTCCTCTTACCTCCAGATCCTCCTCTTCCTCTCCTATAACCTTACCTCCAGATCCTCCTCTTTCCTCTCCTATAACCTAACCTCCAGATCCTCCTCTTCCTCTCCTATAACCCTTACCTCCAGATACTCCTCTTCCTCTCCTATAACCTCCAGATCCTCCTCTTCCTCTCCTATAACCCTAACCTCCAGATCCTCCTCTTCCTCTCCTCTAACCTCCAGATCCTCCTCTTCCCTATACCTCCAGATCCTCCTAACCTCTTCTACCTCCAGATCCTCCTCTTCCTCTCCTCTAACCTCCAGATCCTCCTCTTCCTCTCCTATAACCCTTACCTCCAGATCCTCCTCTTCCTCTCCTCTAACCTCCAGATCCTCCTCTTCCTCTCCTATAACCCTAACCTCCAGATCCTCCTCTTCCTCTCCTCTAACCTCCAGATCCTCCTCTTCCTCTCCTATAACCCTAACCTCCAGATCCTCCTCTTCCTCTCCTCTAACCTCCAGATCCTCCTCTTCCTCTCCTCTAACCTCCAGATCCTCCTCTTCCTCTCCTCTAACCTCCAGATCCTCCTCTTCCTCTCCTCTAACCTCCAGATGCTCCTCTTCCTCTCCTATAACCCTTACCTCCAGATCCTCCTCTTCCTCTCCTCTAACCTCCAGATCCTCCTCTTCCTCTCCTATAACCCTTACCTACAGATCCTCCTCTTCCTCTCCTCTAACCTCCAGATCCTCCTCTTCCTCTCCTCTAACCTCCAGATCCTCCTCTTCCTCTCCTATAACCCTTACCTCCAGATCCTCCTCTTCCTCTCCTCTAACCTCCAGATCCTCCTCTTCCTCTCCTATAACCTCCACATCCAGATCCTCCTCTTCCTCTCCTATAACCCTAACCTCCAGACCCTCCTCTTCCTCTCCTATAACCCTTACCTCCAGATACTCCTCTTCCTCTCCTATAACCTCCAGATCCTCCTCTTCCTCTCCTATAACCCTTACCTCCAGATCCTCCTCTTCCTCTCCTATGACCTCCAGATCCTCATCTTCCTCTCCTATAACCCTAACCTCCAGATCCTCCTCTTCCTCTCCTATAACCTCCAGATCCTCCTCTTCCTCTCCTCTAACCCTTACCTCCAGATAACTCTTCCTCTCCTCTAACCTACAGATCCTCCTCTTCCTCTCCTATAACCTCCAGATCCTCCTCTTCCTCTCCTATAACTCATACCTCCAGATACTCCTCTTCCTCTTCTATAACCCTTACCTCGAGATCCTCCTCTTCCTCTGCTATAACCTCCAGATCCTCCTCTTCCTCTCCCATGACCTGCAGATCCTCCTCTTCCTCTCCTATAACCCTTACCTCCAGATCCTCCTCTTCCTCTCCTATAACCCTTACCTCCAGATCCTCCTCTTCCTCTCCTATAACCTCTAGATCCTCCCCTCTCCTATAACCTCCAGATCCTCCTCTTCCTCTCCTATGACCTCCAGACCCTCCTCTTCCTCTCCTATAACCTCCAGATACTCCTCTTCCTCTCCTATAACATCCAGATCCTCCTCTTCCTCTCCTATAACCCTAACCTCCAGATCCTCCTCTTCCTCTCCTATAACTCTTACCTCCACATCCTCCTCTTCCTCTCCAATAACCCTAACCTCCAGAGCCTCCTCTTCCTCTCCTATAACCTCCAGATCCTCCTCTTCCTCTCCTATAACCTCCAGATCCTCCTCTTCCTCTCCTATAACCTCCAGATCCTCCTCTTCC
The DNA here is from genome assembly GCF_034236695.1 of Oncorhynchus nerka. NCBI lineage: Eukaryota > Metazoa > Chordata > Actinopteri > Salmoniformes > Salmonidae > Oncorhynchus > Oncorhynchus nerka. The sequence goes on from NW_027038895.1 coordinate 34,820, forward strand.
TCTCCCATGACCTCCAGATCCTCCTCTTCCTCTCCTATAATCTCCAGATCCTCCTCTTCCTCTCCTATAACCCTTACCTCCAGATCCCCCTCTTCCTCTCCTATAACCTCCAGATCCTCCTCTTCCTCTCCTCTAACCTCCAGATCCTCCTCTTCCTCTCCTCTAACCTCCAGATCCTCCTCTTCCTCTCCTATAACCCTTACCTCCAGATCCTCCTCTTCCTCTCCTCTTATCCAGATCTCCTCTTCCTCTCCTATAACCCGACCTCCTCCACATCCTCCTCTTCCTCTCCTATAACCCTAACCTCCAGATCCTCCTCTTCCTCTCCTATAACCCTTACTTCAGATCCTCCTCTTCCTCTCCTCTAACCTCCAGATCCTCCTCTTCCTCTCCTCTAACCTCCAGATCCTCCTCTTCCTCTCCTATAACCCTTACCTCCAGATCCTCCTCTTCCTCTCCTCTTACATCCAGATGCTCCTCTTCCTCTCCTATAACCCTTACCTCCACATCCACATCCTCCTCTTCCTCTCCTATAACCCTAACCTCCAGATCCTCCTCTTCCTCTCCTATAACCCTTACCTCCAGATACTCCTCTTCCTCTCCTATAACCTCCAGATCCTCCTCTTCCTCTCCTATAACCTCCAGATCCTCCTCTTCCTCTCCTATGACCTCCAGATCCTCATCTTCCTCTCCTATAACCCTAACCTCCAGATCCTCCTCTTCCTCTCCTATAACCCTTACCTCCAGATCCTCCTCTTCCTCTCCTATAACCCTAACCTCCAGATCCTCCTCTTCCTCTCCTATAACCCTTACCTCCAGATCCTCCTCTTCCTCTCCTCTAACCTCCAGATCCTCCTCTTCCTCTCCTCTAACCTCCAGATCCTCCTCTTCCTCTCCTATAACCCTAACCTCCAGATCCTCCTCTTCCTCTCCTCTAACCTCCAGATCCTCCTCTTCCTCTCCTCTAACCTCCAGATCCTCCTCTTCCTCTCCTCTAACCTCCAGATCCTCCTCTTCCTCTCCTATAACCCTTACCTCCAGATCCTCCTCTTCCTCTCCTCTAACCTCCAGATCCTCCTCTTCCTCCCTAACCTCCAGATCCTCCTCTTCCTCTCCTCCTAACCTCCAGATCCTCCTCTTCCTCTCCTCTAACCTCCAGATCCTCCTCTTCCTCTCCTCTAACCTCCAGATCCTCCTCTTCCTCTCCTATAACCCTTACCTCCAGATCCTCCTCTTCCTCTCCTCTAACCTCCAGATCCTCCTCTTCCTCTCCTATAACCCTTACCTCCAGATCCTCCTCTTCCTCTCCTCTAACCTCCAGATCCTCCTCTTCCTCTCCTCTAACCTCCAGATCCTCCTCTTCCTCTCCTATAACCCTTACCTCCAGATCCTCCTCTTCCTCTCCTCTTACATCCAGATGCTCCTCTTCCTCTCCTATAACCCTTACCTCCACATCCACATCCTCCTCTTCCTCTCCTATAACCCTAACCTCCAGACCCTCCTCTTCCTCTCCTATAACCCTTACCTCCAGATACTCCTCTTCCTCTCCTATAACCTCCAGATCCTCCTCTTCCTCTCCTATAACCCTTACCTCCAGATCCTCCTCTTCCTCTCCTATGACCTCCAGATCCTCCTCTTCCTCTCCTATAACCCTAACCTCCAGATCCTCCTCTTCCTCTCCTATAACCTCCAGATCCTCCTCTTCCTCTCCTATAACCCTTACCTCCAGATACTCCTCTTCCTCTCCTCTAACCTCCAGATACTCCTCTTCCTCTCCTATAACCTCCAGATCCTCCTCTTCCTCTCCTATAACCCTTACCTCCAGATCCTCCTCTTCCTCTCCTATGACCTCCAGATACTCCTCTTCCTCTTCTATAACCCTTACCTCGAGATCCTCCTCTTCCTCTGCTATAACCTCCAGATCCTCCTCTTCCTCTCCCATGACCTGCAGATCCTCCTCTTCCTCTCCTATAACCCTTACCTCCAGATCCTCCTCTTCCTCTCCTATAACCCTTACCTCCAGATCCTCCTCTTCCTCTCCTATAACCTCTAGATCCTCCCCTCTCCTATAACCTCCAGATCCTCCTCTTCCTCTCCTATGACCTCCAGACCCTCCTCTTCCTCTCCTATAACCTCCAGATCTCTCTCTTCCTCTCCTATAACATCCAGATCCTCCTCTTCCTCTCCTATAACCCTAACCTCCAGATCCTCCTCTTCCTCTCCTATAACTCTTACCTCCACATCCTCCTCTTCCTCTCCAATAACCCTAACCTCCAGAGCCTCCTCTTCCTCTCCTATAACCTCCAGATCCTCCTCTTCCTCTCCTATAACCTCCAGATCCTCCTCTTCCTCTCCTATAACCTCCAGATCCTCCTCTTCCTCTCCCATGACCTCCAGATCCTCCTCTTCCTCTCCTATAATCTCCAGATCCTCCTCTTCCTCTCCTATAACCCTTACCTCCAGATCCCCCTCTTCCTCTCCTATAACCTCCAGATCCTCCTCTTCCTCTCCTCTAACCTCCAGATCCTCCTCTTCCTCTCCTCTAACTCCAGATCCTCCTCTTCCTCTCCTATAACCCTTACCTCCAGATCCTCCTCTTCCTCTCCTCTAACCTCCAGATCCTCCTCTTCCTCTCCCATAACCCTAACCTCCAGATCCTCCTCTTCCTCTCCTATCCAGATCCTCCTCTTCCTCTCCAGATCCTCCTCTTCCTCTCCTCTAACCTCCAGATCCTCCTCTTCCTCTCCTATAACCTTACCTCCAGATCCTCCTCTCTTCCTCTCCTCTAACCTAACCAGATCCTCCTCTTCCTCTCCTATAACCTTACCTCCAGATCCTCCTCTTCCTCTCTATAACCTCCAGATCCTCCTCTTCCTCTCCTATAACCCTTACCTCCAGATACTCCTCTTCCTCTCCTATAACCCTTCCTCTCCTATAACCTCCAGATCTCCTCTTCCTCTCCTATAACCTCCAGATCCTCCTCTTCCTCTCCTATAACCCTTACCTCCAGATCCTCCTCTTCCTCTCCTATAACCTTACCTCGAGATCCTCCTCTTCCTCTCCTATAACCTCCAGATCCTCCTCTTCCTCTCCCATGACCTGCAGATCCTCCTCTTCCTCTCCTATAACCCTTACCTCCAGATCCTCCTCTTCCTCTCCTCTAACCCTTACCTCCAGATCCTCCTCTTCCTCTCCTATAACCTAACTAGATCCTCCCCTCTCCTAAACCTCCAGATCCTCCTCTTCCTCTCCTATGACCTCCAGACCCTCCTCTTCCTCTCCTATAACCTCCAGATACTCCTCTTCCTCTCCTATAACATCCAGATCCTCCTCTTCCTCTCCTATAACCCTAACCTCCAGATCCTCCTCTTCCTCTCCTATAACCTCCAGATCCTCCTCTTCCTCTCCTATAACTAACCTCCAGATCCTCCTCTTCCTCTCCTATAACCTCCAGATCCTCCTCTTCCTCTCCTATAACCTCCAGATCCTCCTCTTCCTCTCCTACCTCCAGATCCTCCTCTTCCTCTCCTGACCTAACCTCCAGATCCTCCTCTTCCTCTCCTATAACCCTTACCTCAGATCCTCCTCTTCCTCTCCTATAACCTCCAGATCCTCCTCTTCCTCTCCTCTAACCTCCAGATCCTCCTCTTCCTCTCCTCTAACCTCCAGATCCTCCTCTTCCTCTCCTATAACCCTTACCTCCAGATCCTCCTCTTCCTCTCCTATAACCTCCAGATCCTCCTCTTCCTCTCCTATAACCTAACCTCCATCCTCCTCTTCCTCTCCTATCCAGATCCTCCAACCTCCAGATCCTCCTCTTCCTCTCCTCTAACCTCCAGATCCTCCTCTTCCTCTCCTCTAACCTCCAGATCCTCCTCTTCCTCTCCTATAACCCTTACCTCCAGATCCTCCTCTTCCTCTCCTCTTACATCCAGATGCTCCTCTTCCTCTCCTATAACACTTACCTCCACATCCACATCCTCCTCTTCCTCTCCTATAACCCTAACCTCCAGACCCTCCTCTTCCTCTCCTATAACCCTTACCTCCAGATACTCCACTTCCTCTCCTATAACCTCCAGATCCTCCTCTTCCTCTCCTATAACCCTTACCTCCAGATCCTCCTCTTCCTCTCCTATAACCTCCAGATCCTCCTCTTCCTCTCCTAAAACCCTTACCTCCAGATACTCCTCTTCCTCTCCTATAACTCATACCTCCAGATACTCCTCTTCCTCTTCTATAACCCTTACCTCGAGATCCTCCTCTTCCTCTGCTATAACCTCCAGATCCTCCTCTTCCTCTCCTATAACCCTTACCTCCAGATCCTCCTCTTCCTCTCCTATAACCCTTACCTCCAGATCCTCCTCTTCCTCTCCTATAACCTCTAACCTCCAGATCCTCCTCTCCTCTCTATAACCCTATACCTCCAGATCCTCCTCTTCCTCTCCTCTAACCTCCAGATCCTCCTCTTCCTCTCCTATAACCTCCAGATCCTCCTCTTCCTCTCCTAGATCCTCCAGATCCTCCTCTTCCTCTCCTATAACCCTTACCTCCAGATCCTCCTCTTCCTCTCCTAACCCTAACCTCCAGATCCTCCTCTTCCTCTCCTCTAACCTCCAGATCCTCCTCTTCCTCTCCTATAACCCTTACCTCCAGATCCTCCTCTTCCTCTCCTCTAACATCCAGATCCTCCTCTTCCTCTCCTATAACCCTTACCTCAGATCCTCCTCTTCCTCTCTATAACCCTCCAGATCCTCCTCTTCCTCTCCTATAACCCTTACCAGATCCTCCTCTCCTCTCTCTAACCTCAGATCCTCCTCTTCCTCTCCTATAACCTCCTCAGATCCTCCTCTTCCTCTCCTCTTAACCTCCAGATGCCTCCTCTTCTTCCTATAACTCCTCCACATACACCTAACCTCCAGATCCTCTTCCTCTCCTATAACCCTTACCTCCAGATACTCCTCTTCCTCTCCTATAACCTCCAGATCCTCCTCTTCCTCTCCTATAACCCTTACCTCCAGATCCTCCTCTTCTCTCCTATGACCTCCAGATCCTCATCTTCCTCCCTATAACCCTAACCTCCAGATCCTCCTCTTCTCTCCTATAACCCTTACCTCCAGATACTCCTCTTCCTCTCCTATAACATCCAGATCCTCCTCTTCCTCTCCTATAACCCTTACCTCCAGATACTCCTCTTCCTCTCCTATAACCTCCAGATCCTCCTCTTCCTCTCCTATAACCCTTACCTCCAGATCCTCCTCTTCCTCTCCTATGACCTCCAGATCCTCCTCTTCCTCTCCTATAACCCTAACCTCCAGATCCTCCTCTTCCTCTCCTATAACCTTACCTCCAGATACTCCTCTTCCTCTCCTATAACCTCCAGATCTCCTCTTCCTCTATAACTCCAGATCCTCCTCTTCCTCTCCTATAACCTCCAGATCCTCCTCTTCCTCTCCTATAACCCTTACCTCCAGATACTCCTCTTCCTCTCCTCTAACCTACAGATCCTCCTCTTCCTCTCCTATAACCCTTACCTCAGATCCTCCTCTTCCTCTCCTTATCCAGATCCTCCTCTTCCTCTCCTATAACTCTTACCTCCAGATCCTCCTCTTCCTCTTCTATAACCCCTTACCTCCAGATCCTCGTCTTCCTCTCCTCAAACCTCCAGATCCTCCTCTTCCTCTCCTATGACCTCCAGATCCTCCTCTTCCTCTCCTATAACCTCCAGATCCTCCTCTTCCTCTCCTCTAACCTCCAGATCCTCCTCTTCCTCTCCTCAACCTCCAGATCCTCCTCTTCCTCTCCTATAACACCTCCATCCTCCTCTTCCTCTCCTATAACTCTTACCTCCAGACCCTCCTCTTCCTCTCCTATAACCCTAACCTCCAGATCCTCCTCTTCCTCTCCTATAACCTCCAGACCTCCTTCCTCTCCTATAACCTCCAGATCCTCCTCTTCCTCTCCTATGATCTCCAGATCCTCCTCTTCCTCTCCTATAACCTCCAGATCCTCTCTTCTCTCCTATAACCTCCAGATCCTCCTCTTCCTCTCCTATAACCTCCAGATCCTCCTCTTCCTCTCCTCTAACCTCCAGATCCTCCTCTTCCTCTCCTATAACCCTTACCTCCAGATCCTCCTCTTCCTCTCCTCTTTACCTCAGATCCCCCTCTTCCTCTCCTATAACCTCCAGATCCTCTCTTCCTCTCCTCCAACCTCCAGATCCTCCTCTTCCTCTCCTCTAACCTCAGATCCTCCTCTTCCTCTCCTCTAACCTCCAGATCCTCCTCTTCCTCTCCTCTAACCTCAGATCCTCCTCTTCCTCTCCTATATACCCTTACCTCCAGATCCTCCCCCTTTATCTCCTCCTGCGTCGGATTCTCCTCTTCCTCTCCTATAACCCTTATCCACATCCACATCTTTCTTCCTCTCCTATTTAACCCTTGGACCCTCCTCTTCTCTCTATAGCCTTACCTCCAGATACTCCACTTCCCCTCTCCTGTAACCTCCAGATCCTATAACCTCTCCTATAACCTTGCCTCCAGATCCTCCTCTTCCTCTCCTATAACCTCAGATCCTCCTCTTCCT
>NW_027038896.1:0-41405 GCF_034236695.1 Oncorhynchus nerka
AACTGATGCTTCATGGTCCATCATATTGCTGCTTGTAGCCTATAACTGATACTTCATGGTCCATCATATTGCTGCTAGAGCCTATAACTGATGCTTCATGGTCCATCATATTGCTGCTTGTAGACTATAACTGGTGCTTCATGGTCCATCATATTGCTGCTTGTAGACTATAACTGATGCTTCATGGTCCATCAGCATTGCTGCTTGTAGACTATAACTGATGCTTCATGGTCCATCATATTGCTGCTTGTACTTCATGACTATAACTGATGCTTCATGGTCCATCATATTGCTGCTTGTAGACTATAACTGATGCTTCATGGTCCATCATATTGCTGCTATAACTGATGCTTCATGGTCCATCATACCTGCTTGTAGCTATAACTGATGCTTCATGGTCCATCATATTGCTGCTTGTAGACTATAACTGATGCTTCATGGTCCATCATATTGCTGCTTGTAGCCTATGATGCTTCATGGTCCATCATATTTGCTTGTAGCCTAGACATAACTGATGCTTCATGGTCCATCATATTGCTGCTTGTAGCCTATAACTGATGCTTCATGGTCCATCATATTGCTGGGTGTGCTGCTGATGTAGACTATAACTGATGCTTCATGGTCCATCATATTGCTGCTTGTAGCCTATAACTGATGCTTCATGGTCCATCATATTGCTGCTTGTAGCCTATAACTGATGCTTCATGGTCCATCATATTGCTGCTTATAGACTATAACTGATACTTCATGGTCCATCATATTGCTGCTTCATGTAGCCTATAACTGATGCTTCATGGTCCATCATATTGCTGCTTGTAGCCTATAACTGATGCTTCATGGTCCATCATATTGCTGCTTGTAGCCTGTAACTGATGCTTCATGGTCATACCCAACTAACCTATAACTGATGCTTCACTGGTCACATCATATAACTGATGCTTCATGGTCCATTTGTATAAACTGATGCTTCATGGTCCATCATATTGGCTCCATCATATTGCTGCTTGTAGCCTATAACTGATGCTTCGTGGTCCATCATATTGCTTGCTATAACTGATATCATATTGCCTATAACTGATGCTTCATGGTCTATGGTCCATAACTGATGCTTCATGGTCCATCATGCTGCTTGCCTAGTCTATAACTGATGCTTCATGGTCCATCATATTGCTGCTTGCTATAACTGATGCTTCATGGTCCATCATATTGCTGCTTGTAGCCTATAACTGATGCTTCATGGTCCATCATATAACTGCTGCTTGTAGCCTATAACTGATGCTTCATATAACTGATGTCCATCATATTGCTGATGCTTCATGTCCAGCCTATAACTGATGCTTCATGGTCCATCATATTGCTGCTTGTAGCCTATAACTGATGCTTCATGGTCCATCATATTGCTGCTTGTAGTCTATAACTGATGCTTCATGGTCATCATGTTATTGCTGTCCTATAACTGATGCTGCTTGTAGCCTATAACTGATGCTTCATGGTCCATCATATTGCTATAACTGATGCTTGTAGCCTATAACTGATGCTTCATGGTCCATATTGCTGCTTTGCCTGATGTGTAGCCTTGTAATAAGTGATGCTTCATGGTCCATCATATTGCTGCTTGTAGACTATAACTGATGCTTCATGGTCCATCATATTGCTGCTTGTAGACTATAACTGATGCTTCATGGTCCATCATATTGCTGCTTGTAGCCTATAACTGATGCCTGTGATGCTTCATGGTCCATCATATTGCTGCTTGTAGACTATAACTGATGCTTCATGGTCTATTGCTGCTTGTAGCCTATAACTGATAATGGTCCATCATATGCTTCCTATAACTGTCCATCATCATTGCTGCTTGTAGCCTATAATGCTTCATGGTCCATCATTGCTGCTTGATGCTTCATCCATCATATTGGTCCATAAGTGATGTGTGTCCATATTGCTGCTTGTAGCCTGATAACTGATGCTTCATGGTCCATCATATTGCTGCTTGTAGACTATAAGTGATGCTTCATGGTCCATCATATTGCTGCTTGTAGCCTATAACTGATGCTTCGATCATATTCCATCATATTGCTGCTTGCTGCCTATAAGTGATGTAGTGATCCATATAACTGATAACTGATCTTCATGGTCCATCATATATTGCTGCTTGTAGCCTATAACTGATGCTTCATGTTCCATCATATTGCTGCTTGTAGCCTATAACTGATGCTTCATGGTCCATCATATTGCTGCTTGTAGCCTATAAGTGATGCTTCATGGTCCATCATATTGCTGCTTGTAGACTATAAGTGATGCTTCGTGGTCCATCATATTGCTGCTTGTAGCCTATAAGTGATGCTTCGTGGTCCATCATATTGCTGCTTGTAGCCTATAACTGATGCTTTGTGGTCCATCATATTGCTGCTTGTAGACTATAACTGATGCTTTGTGGTCCATCTATTGGACATTTTGCAATTAAAAGTTATTTATTTACAGACATTGGTGAGGCAGCTGAGAAATAAAGTGGATTTTTCTGGTTAATTCCTTAGATCTCTAACCTGCCCCATCTATCACACGCCAATTGCTAGACTTTCAAAGGATCAAATTGATTATAGAGTTTCTGTAGAGCTCTTTGTGACATCTGTTGATGTAAAAAGGGCTTTACAAATACATTTGATTTGATTGTTAGGTTCAGGGTTTTTAAGGTAAAAAACAGTATGGGTTTATAGGTCTCTTGCTCCTCCCTGTGGCCTTCTGTGGGTACTACATATCTCAATCACGACACCTGATAGGCTCATAATCTAAGGTAGCAACTGCGTCAGATCTACAAATCAGTGAGCTACACCTGTCCATTTGTTTTCTAACTCAGTGAAACTGCGCAGCTTTCACTCAATCCGATGTCCACGAACGAACATTTCGATGCTTATCAAATTACCCAGCAGCCATTTAGACACAAGTCATCAAAAAAATGATGTTTCTTAATTTTAAAAACTTCTTCTGGCTGTTTAAATTGGCCTTATCTTGAAAAAGAGGACAGGGACATTCGTTTTAGTTAGGTGGTATACCTTTTTCTGAAAACAAATATGGTAAACCATGACCAGAAAAGATTTAAGGTTTAGCACTGTGGGTCACCACAACGTGTATCCAGGCGAACATTGATCACGCTCACCAAGTAGCTGTAATCCTGTTAATAATAAGTAACCTGACGTCAGAGTTGAAGCTTAATGCCAGCAGGTGTCATTAATATATTAATATATTGTAATGTATTGTATTGTAATGTATTGTAATATATTGTAATGTAATGTATTGTATTGTAATGTATTGTAATGTATTGTATTGTAATGTATTGTAATGTATTGTAATGTATTGTAATATATTGTAATGTATTGTAATGTATTGTATTGTATTGTATTGTATTGTAATGTATGTATTGTAATGTAATGTAATGTATTGTAATATATTGTAATGTATTGTATTGTATTGTAATATATTGTAATGTATTGTATTGTAATGTAATGTATTGTAATGTATGTATTGTAATGTAATGTATTGTATTGTAATATATTGTAATGTATTGTATTGTATTGTAATGTATGTATTGTAATGTATTGTAATGTATTGTATTGTAATGTATTGTAATGTATTGTATTGTATTGTAATATATTGTAATGTATGTATTGTATTGTATTGTAATATATTGTAATGTAATGTATTGTAATGTAATGTATTGTATTGTAATGTATTGTAATGTATTGTATTGTATTGTATTGTATTGTAATATATTGTAATGTATGTATTGTATTGTAATATATTGTAATGTATGTATTGTATTGTAATATATTGTAATGTATGTATTGTATTGTAATGTAATGTATTGTATTGTAATATATTGTAATGTATTGTAATGTATTGTATTGTAATATATTGTAATGTATTGTAATGTATTGTATTGTATTGTATTGTATTGTAATATATTGTAATGTATGTATTGTATTGTAATGTAATGTATTGTATTGTAATATATTGTAATGTATTGTATTGTATTGTATTGTATGTATTGTATTGTAATATATTGTAATGTATTGTATTGTAATGTATGTATTGTAATGCCAGAGTTGACGTGGACCATCGTTGAAACAAAGAGATGCCTCCCTGACCACCAGTGTGTTTGGATATAATGAAGATCAATTCAGTGAAGAAGAACCTCTAGAGTTCTGACCAATATATATTCTATATATACTGTATACTCAGACACTTCCTAACCTCCTATAAAGGGTTCTATATATATTCTATATATACTGTATACTCAGACACTTCCTAACCTCCTATAAAGGGTTCTATATATATTCTATATATACTGTATACTCAGACACTTCCTAACCTCCTATAAAGGGTTATATATATATTCTATATATACTGTATAGTCAGACACTTTGTCACGCCTTGGTCTTAGTATTTTGTGTTTTCTTTATTTATTTGGTCAGGCCAGGGTGTGACATGGGTTTATTTTGTGGTGTGTTTTTGTATTGGTGTTTTAGTAGGTATCGGGATTGTGGCTGAGTAGGGTTGTCTAGGAAAGTCTATGGTTGCCTGAGGAGGTTCTTAATCAGAGGCAGGTGATTATCGTTGTCTCTGATTGGGAACCATATTTAGGCAGCCATATTCTTTGAGTGTTTTGTGGGTGATTGTTCCTGTCTTTGTGTTTGCATCAGATAGGGCTGTTTCGGTTTTCACATTTCATTATTTTCTATTTTCTTCATGTATAGTTTTTTCCTTCATTAAAATATCATGAATCATCATCACGCTGCATTTTGGTCCGACTCTCCTTCACCACAAGAGAACCGTTACACACTTCCTAACCTCCTATAAAGGGTTCTATATATATTCTATATATAAAGGGTTCTGTATACTCAGACACTTCCTAACCTCCTATAAAGGGTTCTATATATATTCTATATATACTGTATACTCAGGCACTTCCTAACCTCCTATAAAGGGTTCTATATATATTCTATATATACTGTATACTCAGACACTTCCTAACCTCCTAAAGGGTTCGATATAGAACTTTAGTGGTTCTGTATATTGTAGGAAGATAGAACCCTTTCTGGTTTCAACAGGAGTGAAGAGTGTGTTGATATAACGGATATATTGTCAGAAATCAGCTTGTAACAACGATCAGAATAAACACTATAAAGTTATGCTGCCAACATATTAGATAATAATTAAGAGGCTAAATGATTGTGTCATGATAACATTTTATAGAGGTGTGTGTGTGTGTGTGTGTGTGTGTGTGTCTGTGTGTCTGTGTGTGGTGAATTAAAATCTATGAATTAAAATCTTTAACAACAATATTTTATAAGGTTCCTTTGAGGATACAAACATTCCATTCAGCTATATAACTTTTGAAAAACAAAAATGTGAAAAAACTGGTGGAAAAACGTCTTAGAAACAAACAATATTTTAAGACAAGGTTCACCCTAAGCAATGGTGTCATGTTAAAGTCTCATTTTAGAAAAAGGGTCCCCTCCTTTCCTCAGAAGACAAACAACATTGTAATCAGGGTCCCCTCTTAGCTTTGGTGTCATGTTCCCCAGAGAGACTCATTTTAGAGGCAGGGCCCCCTTCTTTCTCGCTCCAGAGAGACTCATTTTAGAGAACTGACCCTAAACAGAGATCCAGCATGTTGGTTGTGGTTAACACAGTGACAACTAAACAGAGATCCAACATGTTGGTTGTGGTTAACACAGTGACAACTAAACAGAGATCCAAATATGTTGGTTGTGGTTAACACAGTGACAACTAAACAGAGATCCAACATGTTGGTTGTGGTTAACACAGTGACAACTAAACAGAGATCCAGCATGTTGGTTGTGGTTAACACAGTGACAACTAAACAGAGATCCAACATGTTGGTTGTGGTTAACACAGTGACAACTAAACAGAGATCCAACATGTTGGTTGTGGTTAACACAGTATTTCTTGAAGGTCATATGTTCTCTTTTATTCATGATCTCTTAGAAATAAAACATTTACTAACAGACACATCCAAACAGTCAGGTGATTTATTGCATCACATGAATATGTAGTTGTGATTGATATTTTTCACCTTTTGTCCATAATAATAATAATATAATATAATAATAATAATAATAATAACAATATAATATATAATAATATTAATAATAATGTCTCACTTTCTCTTTTATTAATTTCTCTCATTCTAGTGTGTTGCTTTGTTCAACAGGTATGATATTATGATGCTGTTACTGAATTCAGTTCATAATATTAATGTTAAGAAAAGTCTGTTCAGTGGTTTCATACCAAATTACACAGGAAGCAGGAGCTCATTGGAATTTAGAAAACAACAAATGTTCTGATATTCTGAAAGATGATTTAGAACTGATACATAAAACATACAAATGATAAAATAACCGCGATATACAAATATATGAACAACATGTTTTTGAATGTGACTTGACTACACCCAGTTAGCTATATGAACAACATGTTATTGAATGTGACTTGACTACACCCAGTTAGCTATATGAACAACATGTTATTGAATGTGACTTGACTACACCCAGTTAGCTATATGAACAACATGTTATTGAATGTGACTTGACTACACCCAGTTAGCTATATGAACAACATGTTATTGAATGTGACTTGACTACACCCAGTTAGCTATATGAACAACATGTTATTGAATGTGACTTGACTACACCCAGTTAGCTATATGAACAACATGTTATTGAATGTGACTTGACTACACCCAGTTAGCTATATGAACAACATGTTATTGAATGTGACTTGACTACACCCAGTTAGCTATATGAACAACATGTTATTGAATGTGACTTGACTACACCCAGTTAGCTATATGAACAACATGTTATTGAATGTGACTTGACTACACCCAGTTAGCTATATGAACAACATGTTATTGAATGTGACTTGACTACACCCAGTTAGCTATATGAACAACATGTTATTGAATGTGACTTGACTACACCCAGTTAGCTATATGAACAACATGTTATTGAATGTGACTTGACTACACCCAGTTAGCTATATGAACAACATGTTATTGAATGTGACTTGACTACACCCAGTTAGCTATATGAACAACATGTTATTGAATGTGACTTGACTACACCCAGTTAGCTATATGAACAACATGTTATTGAATGTGACTTGACTACACCCAGTTAGCTATATGAACAACATGTTATTGAATGTGACTTGACTACACCCAGTTAGCTATATGAACAACATGTTATTGAATGTGACTTGACTACACCCAGTTAGCTATATGAACAACATGTTATTGAATGTGACTTGACTACACCCAGTTAGCTATATGAACAACATGTTATTGAATGTGACTTGACTACACCCAGTTAGCTATATGAACAACATGTTATTGAATGTGACTTGACTACACCCAGTTAGCTATATGAACAACATGTTATTGAATGTGACTTGACTACACCCAGTTAGCTATATGAACAACATGTTATTGAATGTGACTTGACTACACCCAGTTAGCTATATGAACAACATGTTATTGAATGTGACTTGACTACACCCAGTTAGCTATATGAACAACATGTTATTGAATGTGACTTGACTACACCCAGTTAGCTATATGAACAACATGTTATTGAATGTGACTTGACTACACCCAGTTAGCTATATGAACAACATGTTATTGAATGTGACTTGACTACACCCAGTTAGCTATATGAACAACATGTTATTGAATGTGACTTGACTACACCCAGTTAGCTATATGAACAACATGTTATTGAATGTGACTTGACTACACCCAGTTAGCTATATGAACAACATGTTATTGAATGTGACTTGACTACACCCAGTTAGCTATATGAACAACATGTTATTGAATGTGACTTGACTACACCCAGTTAGCTATATGAACAACATGTTATTGAATGTGACTTGACTACACCCAGTTAGCTATATGAACAACATGTTATTGAATGTGACTTGACTACACCCAGTTAGCTATATGAACAACATGTTATTGAATGTGACTTGACTACACCCAGTTAGCTATATGAACAACATGTTATTGAATGTGACTTGACTACACCCAGTTAGCTATATGAACAACATGTTATTGAATGTGACTTGACTACACCCAGTTAGCTATATGAACAACATGTTATTGAATGTGACTTGACTACACCCAGTTAGCTATATGAACAACATGTTATTGAATGTGACTTGACTACACCCAGTTAGCTATATGAACAACATGTTATTGAATGTGACTTGACTACACCCAGTTAGCTATATGAACAACATGTTATTGAATGTGACTTGACTACACCCAGTTAGCTATATGAACAACATGTTATTGAATGTGACTTGACTACACCCAGTTAGCTATATGAACAACATGTTATTGAATGTGACTTGACTACACCCAGTTAGCTATATGAACAACATGTTATTGAATGTGACTTGACTAGACCCAGTTAGCTATATGAACAACATGTTATTGAATGTGACTTGACTACACCCAGTTAGCTATATGAACAACATGTTATTGAATGTGACTTGACTACACCCAGTTAGCTATATGAACAACATGTTATTGAATGTGACTTGACTACACCCAGTTAGCTATATGAACAACATGTTATTGAATGTGACTTGACTACACCCAGTTAGCTATATGAACAACATGTTATTGAATGTGACTTGACTACACCCAGTTAGCTATATGAACAACATGTTATTGAATGTGACTTGACTACACCCAGTTAGCTATATGAACAACATGTTATTGAATGTGACTTGACTACACCCAGTTAGCTATATGAACAACATGTTATTGAATGTGACTTGACTACACCCAGTTAGCTATATGAACAACATGTTATTGAATGTGACTTGACTACACCCAGTTAGCTATATGAACAACATGTTATTGAATGTGACTTGACTACACCCAGTTAGCTATATGAACAACATGTTATTGAATGTGACTTGACTACACCCAGTTAGCTATATGAACAACATGTTATTGAATGTGACTTGACTACACCCAGTTAGCTATATGAACAACATGTTATTGAATGTGACTTGACTACACCCAGTTAGCTATATGAACAACATGTTATTGAATGTGACTTGACTACACCCAGTTAGCTATATGAACAACATGTTATTGAATGTGACTTGACTAGACCCAGTTAGCTATATGAACAACATGTTATTGAATGTGACTTGACTACACCCAGTTAGCTATATGAACAACATGTTATTGAATGTGACTTGACTACACCCAGTTAGCTATATGAACAACATGTTATTGAATGTGACTTGACTACACCCAGTTAGCTATATGAACAACATGTTATTGAATGTGACTTGACTACACCCAGTTAGCTATATGAACAACATGTTATTGAATGTGACTTGACTACACCCAGTTAGCTATATGAACAACATGTTATTGAATGTGACTTGACTACACCCAGTTAGCTATATGAACAACATGTTATTGAATGTGACTTGACTACACCCAGTTAGCTATATGAACAATATGTTATTGAATGTGACTTTACTACACCCAGTTAGCTATATGAACAACATGTTATTGAATGTGACTTGACTACACCCAGTTAGCTATATGAACAACATGTTATTGAATGTGACTTGACTACACCCAGTTAGCTATATGAACAACATGTTATTGAATGTGACTTGACTACACCCAGTTAGCTATATGAACAACATGTTATTGAATGTGACTTGACTACACCCAGTTAGCTATATGAACAACATGTTATTGAATGTGACTTGACTACACCCAGTTAGCTATATGAACAACATGTTATTGAATGTGACTTGACTACACCCAGTTAGCTATATGAACAACATGTTATTGAATGTGACTTGACTAAACCCAGTTAGCGCCATTTTGTATGATTGAACTGTCACGTAGCTGTCCCAGGTGAAATGGACTGTTAGATCTGAGTGTTTTACTGTCATTCACTACACTAAAATAACACCATACATTTAATTTCTCTTCACACTTTACAATAATCCCTGGGAAGAGTCTTACCTTGTAGCCTGAATTCACAACCAGAACATGTCAAGTCATTGAGATATTTTCCGTTGTGCTGAGAGATCACCTTCCTGATGACAAGTGTCTCTGTATCTATGTTCTAGGTACAGTTGATCTTTGGATGTAATAATATCTGGTCAAAGTCTAGTGACACAACACCATAGTATATCATAACCATAACAGCAGTTTAACCTTTGGTCAGTAAAGGCCAAGGCATATTATAACATGTAGAATCATTATGATGATCCAGGTTCATACTATAACATGTAGAATCATTATGATGGATCCAGGTTCATACTATAACATGTAGAATCATTATGATGGATCCAGGTTCATACTATAACATGTAGAATCATTATGATGGATCCAGGTTCATATTATAACATGTAGAATCATTATGATGATCCAGGTTCATATTATAACATGTAGAATCATTATGATGATCCAGGTTCATATTATAACATGTAGAGTCATTATGATGATCCAGGTTCATATTATAACATGTAGAGTCATTATGATGGATCCAGGTTCATACTATAACATGTAGAATCATTATGATGATCCAGGTTCATACTATAACATGTAGAATCATTATGATGATCCAGGTTCATACTATAACATGTAGAATCATTATGATGGATCCAGGTTCAACATATCTCTAACTTTGAAGGGTCCCAAATTATTGACACCCTTGATGTAAGTCGCTCTGGATAAGAGCGTCTGCTAAATTACTTAAATGTAAAATGTAAATAAAGATTTGTAAAACTGACTGTATAAAATAAATAATTCTAAGACTGAGCTATATTGTACACTCAAACAAAATTATGAAATTAAATGATTTTCTACTAATACAATATGGCTCAGAGAAAGAGATTGTGTTTAACAAGTAATAATTTCTCTCTAAAGGTTCGGGGTCAAAATTGACACCCCTTTCAATACCTCACCTTGTGTGGATAACGGCACTGAGCCTTTTTCTAAAAGGTTTTATGAGTTGGAGAACACATTGGGAGTGATCTTAGACCATTCCTCCTTACAGAATCCTTACAAATCTTCCCAGTTTGTTTTCTTACCATGAACAACTGACAAACTAACAAAACTGTGTATTAGTCGCCCTCTAGTGGTAGGTGGTGATAATGTCTCCACACTCCTCTCTCACAAACATCGACTATGACCTGACGAATGAGCCATCCTGATTAAAGATTCCCACAATACTCTGTGTGTGTCTGTGTGTATGTGTGTCTGTGTGTGTGTGTGTGTGTGTGTGTGTGTGTAGACCTGCCAGGCTGTTAGGTTAATGGACCATGGAAACCTACTGAGATTCTGCCATACAGAGAGAGATACAAATGAACATGATTAAAATACATGAAACCGTGTTAAACACAAGTCCATGTATGTTGTTCTCTCTGTTTACAGGACTAGAAGTCTGGTTAAAACACATCAGCATCAACATGCTGGCTTCAACCCAACCCTAACCTAACCCAACCCAACCCTAACCCAACCCAACCCCATCCCAACCCAACCCTAACCCCAACCCTAACCCCAACACAACCCCAACCCAAACCTGACCCAACCCTAACCCAACCCTAACCCCAACCCTAACCCTAACCCAACCCCAACCCTAACCCCAACCCCAACCCAACCCCAACCCAACCCTAACCCTGTTCTCTCTGTTTACAGGACTAGAAGTCTGGTTAAAACACATCAATACAGAATGAATTTTATGTCTTGAAACCATAGACTCATGTCCATCACCATGCTGGCTTCAACCCAACCCTAACCCAACCCCAACCCAACCCTAACCCAACCCCAACCCTAACCCAACCCCAAACCCAACCCTGTTTTTTAACTATATAATAATACAAGCTACGTTTTAATTGACGATGTGGAGGGTTCTAGAGGGAACTGGGAGAAAAACACTCCAGCTGGAGAATCTGTAACCGAACTGCAACCCAGAACTTTTTAATCTGCACATCTGAGTCCACAGAATTGAACAACATCGACCCCAGGAGTTATAAAAAGACCCAGACTCAGCATCCAGACTCCACCTCTCTAAAGACCCAGACTCAGCATCCAGACTCCACCTCTCTAAAGACCCAGACTCAGCATCCAGACTCCACCTCTCTAAAGACCCAGACTCAGCATCCAGACTCCACCTCTCTAAAGACCCAGACTCAGCATCCAGACTCCACCTCTCTAAAGACCCAGACTCAGCATCCAGACTCCACCTCTCTAAAGACCCAGACTCAGCATCCAGACTCCACCTCTCTAAAGACCCAGACTCAGCATCCAGACTCCACCTCTCTAAAGACCCAGACTCAACATCCAGATTCCACCTCTCTAAAGACCCAGACTCCACCTCTCTAACTCCAGCCTCAACAAGGCGAACTGAACAACATCTACTCAAGGAGTTATAAAAAGACGTTCAGGGTTTGGCTCCAACATCGACGGCCTCCATCTTCAACACCCAGACTCTACCTCTATTTTGTACCCCAGCCCCAACATCAAGGCGGTAAGAACCCCCACTGAGGAGCACATCGTCTCTCTCTCTCTCTCTCTCTCTGTCTCTCTCTCTCACACACACACACACACACACACACACACACACACACACACAGTGTAGGCCTGCCAGGCTGTTAGGTTAATGGACCATGGAAACCTACTGAGAATCTGCCATACAGAGAGAGTTACAAATGAACATGATTAAAACTAAAAATACATTAAAACATGTTGAACTCTCTCCCTCTCTCTCCCCCCCTCTCTCTCACTCCCTCTCTCCCCCCCTTTCACTGTGTAGACCTGCCAGGCTGTTAGGTTAATGGACCATGGAAACCTACTGAGAATCTGCCATACAGAGAGAGTTACAAATGAACATGATTAAAATGTTTTGGTTTAAGTAAATAAAAATACATGAAACCGTGTTAAACATCTAAACATTAAACATCTCCATGTATGTTGTTAATAACCCAGAGAATAGTTATGGTATTGATACCCACTTCCCCAGAGAATAGTTATGGTATTGATACCCACTTCCCCAGAGAATAGTTATGGTATTGATACCCACTTCCCCAGAGAATAGTTATGGTATTGATACCCACTTCCCCAGGGAATAGTTATGGTATTGATACCCACTTCCCCAGGGAATAGTTATGGTATTGATACCCACTTCCCCAGGGAATAGTTATGGTATTGATACCCACTTCCCCAGGGAATAGTTATGGTATTGATACCCACTTCCCCAGGGAATAGTTATGTTACCCTAACCCTGTTTTCTCTGTTTACAGGACTAGAAGTCTGGTTAAAACACATCAATACAGAATGAATTATATATCCTCACACTTAGACTCAATCAGGTCAGTACAGAGAATGAATTATATATCCTCAAACTTAGACTCAATCAGGTCAGTACAGAGAATGAATTATATATCTTCAAACCTTAGACTCAATCAGGTCAGTACAGAGAATGAATTATATATCCTCACACTTAGACTCAATCAGGTCAGTACAGAGAATGAATTATATATCTTCAAACCTTAGACTCAATCAGGTCAGTACAGAGAATGAATTATATATCCTCAAACTTAGAATCAATCAGGTCAGTACAGAGAATGAATTATATATCCTCAACCCTTAGACTCAATCAGGTCAGTACAGAGAATGAATTATATATCCTCAAACTTTAGACTCATGTCCATCCATATGCTAGGTTTCAAACGAATCCAACACTAACCTAACCCTAACCCTAACCCTAAACCAACCTAAACCAACCTAACCCAAGAAATTAGTTATGGTCTTAACTCAATCCTAACCCCACCCTAACCCTTTCACAACCTTAACCCAAACCTAACCCAAACCTAACCCAACCCTACCCTACCCTACCGTACCCTACCGTACTGTACCCTAACACAACTCTACACTACCATACCCTACCGTACTGTACCCTAACCCAACCCTAACCCAACCCAACCCTACCCTACCCTACCGAACCCTACCCTAGACTACTGTAACCTAACCCTACACCTAACCCAACCCTAACCCAACCCTAACCCAACCCTACACTACCCTACCCTACCCTACCCTACCGAGGCTAGCTGGTGGAGATATGTAGATAACAGAGACTATCTGGTGGAGATATGTAGAGAACAGAGGCTAACTGGTGGAGATATGAAGAGAACAGAGGCTAGCTGGTGAAGATATGAAGAGAACAGAGGCTAGCTGGTGGAGATATGGAGAGAACAGAGGCTAGCTGGTGGAGATATGTAGAGAACAGAGTCTAGCAGGTGGAGATATGTAGAGAACAGAGGCTAGCTGGTGGAGATATGAAGAGAACAGAGGCTAGCTGGTGGACATATGAAGAGAACAGAGGCTAGCTGGTGGAGATATGAAGAGAACAGAGGCTAACTGGTGGAGATATGTAGAGAACAGAGGCTAGCTGGTGGATATATGTAGAGAACAGAGGCTAGCTGGTGGAGATATGAAGAGAGACTAGCTGGTGTAGATATGAAGAGAACAGAGACTAGCTGGTGGAGATATGAAGAGAGACTAGCTGGTGGAGATATGGAGAGAACAGAGGCTAGCTGGTGGAGATATGTAGAGAACAAAGACTAGCTGGTGGAGATATGAAGAGAACAGAGGCTAGCTGGTGAAGATATGAAGAGAACAGAGGCTAGCTGGTGGAGATATGTAGAGAACAGAGGCTAGCTGGTGGAGATAGGTAGAGAACAGAGACTAGCTGGTGGAGATATGAAGATAACAGAGGCTAGCTGGTGGAGATATGGAGAGAACAGAGGCTAGCTGGTGGAGATAGGTAGAGAACAGAGACTAGCTGGTGGAGATATGAAGATAACAGAGGCTAGCTGGTGGAGATATGGAGAGAACAGAGGCTAGCTGGTGGAGATATGAAGATAACAGAGACTAGCTGGTGGAGATATGGAGAGAACAGAGGCTAGCTGGTGGAGATATGTAGAGAACAAAGACTAGCTGGTGGAGATATGAAGAGAACAGAGGCTAGCTGGTGAAGATATGAAGAGAACAGAGGCTAGCTGGTGGAGATATGGAGAGAACAGAGGCTAGCTGGTGGAGATATGTAGAGAACAACGACTAGCTGGTGGAGATATGAAGAGAACAGAGGCTAGCTGGTGAAGATATGAAGAGAACAGAGGCTAGCTGGTGGAGATATGAAGATAACAGAGGCTAGCTGGTGTAGATATGTAGATAACAGAGGCTAGCTGGTGGAGATATGTAGAGAACAGAGGCTAGCTGGTGGAGATATGAAGATAACAGAGACTAGCTGGTGGAGATATGTAGATAACAGAGGCTAGCTGGTGGAGATATGTAGAGAACAAAGACTAGCTGGTGGAGATATGAAGATAACAGAGACTAGCTGGTGGAGATATGAAGATAACAGAGGCTATCTGGTGGAGATATGAAGATAACAGAGGCTAGCTGGTGGAGATGTGTAGAGAACAGAGACTAGCTAGTGGAGATATGAAGATAACAGAGGCTAGCTGGTGGAGATATGAAGATAACAGAGACTAGCTGGTGGAGATATGGAGAGAACAGAGGCTAACTGGTGGAGATATGAAGATAACAGAGGCTAGCTGGTGGAGATATGTAGATAACAGAGACTAGCTGGTGGAGATATGAAGATAACAGAGGCTAGCTGGTGGAGATATGTAGAGAACAGAGGCTAACTGGTGGAGATATGAAGATAACAGAGACTAGCTGGTGGAGATATGAAGATAACAGAGGCTAGCTGGTGGAGATATGAAGATAACAGAGACTAGCTGGTGGAGATATGGAGAGAACAGAGGCTAGCTGGTGGAGATATGAAGATAACAGAGACTAGCTGGTGGAGATATGAAGATAACAGAGGCTAGCTGGTGGAGATATGAAGATAACAGAGGCTAGCTGGTGGAGATATGTAGAGAACAGAGGCTAGCTGGTGGAGATATGAAGATAACAGAGGCGAGCTGGTGGAGATATGAAGATAACAGAGACTAGCAGGTGGAGATATGTAGAGAACAGAGGCTAGCTGGTGGAGATATGAAGAGAACAGAGGCTAGCTGGTGGACATATGAAGAGAACAGAGGCTAGCTGGTGGAGATATGAAGAGAACAGAGGCTAACTGGTGGATATATGTAGAGAACAGAGGCTAGCTGGTGGAGATATGAAGAGAGACTAGCTGGTGTAGATATGAAGAGAACAGAGACTAGCTGGTGGAGATATGAAGAGAGACTAGCTGGTGGAGATATGGAGAGAACAGAGGCTAGCTGGTGGAGATATGTAGAGAACAAAGACTAGCTGGTGGAGATATGAAGAGTACAGAGGCTAGCTGGTGAAGATATGAAGAGAACAGAGGCTAGCTGGTGGAGATATGTAGAGAACAGAGGCTAGCTGGTGGAGATAGGTAGAGAACAGAGACTAGCTGGTGGAGATATGAAGATAACAGAGGCTAGCTGGTGGAGATATGGAGAGAACAGAGGCTAGCTGGTGGAGATAGGTAGAGAACAGAGACTAGCTGGTGGAGATATGAAGATAACAGAGGCTAGCTGGTGGAGATATGGAGAGAACAGAGGCTAGCTGGTGGAGATAACAGAGACTAGCTGGTGGAGATATGGACAGAGGCTAGCTGGTGGAGATATGTAGAGAACAAAGACTAGCTGGTGGAGATATGAAGAGAACAGAGGCTAGCTGGTGAAGATATGAAGAGAACAGAGGCTAGCTGGTGGAGATATGGAGAGAACAGAGGCTAGCTGGTGGAGATATGTAGAGAACAAAGACTAGCTGGTGGAGATATGAAGATAACAGAGGCTAGCTGGTGAAGATATGAAGAGAACAGAGGCTAGCTGGTGGAGATATGAAGATAACAGAGGCTAGCTGGTGCAGATATGTAGATAACAGAGACTATCTGGTGGAGATATGAAGATAACAGAGACTAGCTGGTGGAGATATGTAGAGAACAGAGGCTAGCTGGTGGAGATATGAAGATAACAGAGGCTAGCTGGTGGAGATATGAAGATAACAGAGGCTAGCTGGTGGAGATATGTAGAGAACAGAGGCTAGCTGGTGGAGATATGTAGAGAACAGAGGCTAGCTGGTGGAGATATGAAGATAACAGAGGCTAGCTGGTGGAGATATGAAGATAACAGAGGCTAGCTGGTGGAGATATGTAGAGAACAGAGGCTAGCTGTTGGAGATATGAAGATAACAGAGGCTAGCTGGTGGAGATATGAAGATAACAGAGACTAGCTGGTGGAGATATGAAGATAACAGAGGCTAGCTGGTGGAGATATGAAGATAACAGAGGCTAGCTGGTGGAGATATGTAGAGAACAGAGGCTAGCTGGTGGAGATATGAAGATAACAGAGGCTAGCTGGTGGAGATATGAAGATAACAGAGACTAGCAGGTGGAGATATGTAGAGAACAGAGGCTAGCTGGTGGAGATATGAAGAGAACAGAGGCTAGCTGGTGGACATATGAAGAGAACAGAGGCTAGCTGGTGGAGATATGAAGAGAACAGAGGCTAACTGGTGGAGATATGTAGAGAACAGAGGCTAGCTGGTGGATATATGTAGAGAACAGAGGCTAGCTGGTGGAGATATGAAGAGAGACTAGCTGGTGTAGATATGAAGAGAACAGAGACTAGCTGGTGGAGATATGAAGAGAGACTAGCTGGTGGAGATATGGAGAGAACAGAGGCTAGCTGGTGGAGATATGTAGAGAACAAAGACTAGCTGGTGGAGATATGAAGAGAACAGAGGCTAGCTGGTGAAGATATGAAGAGAACAGAGGCTAGCTGGTGGAGATATGTAGAGAACAGAGACTAGCTGGTGGAGATATGAAGATAACAGAGGCTAGCTGGTGGAGATATGGAGAGAACAGAGGCTAGCTGGTGGAGATAGGTAGAGAACAGAGACTAGCTGGTGGAGATATGAAGATAACAGAGGCTAGCTGGTGGAGATATGGAGAGAACAGAGGCTAGCTGGTGGAGATATGAAGATAACAGAGACTAGCTGGTGGAGATATGGAGAGAACAGAGGCTAGCTGGTGGAGATATGTAGAGAACAAAGACTAGCTGGTGGAGATATGAAGAGAACAGAGGCTAGCTGGTGAAGATATGAAGAGAACAGAGGCTAGCTGGTGGAGATATGGAGAGAACAGAGGCTAGCTGGTGGAGATATGTAGAGAACAAAGACTAGCTGGTGGAGATATGAAGATAACAGAGGCTAGCTGGTGAAGATATGAAGAGAACAGAGGCTAGCTGGTGGAGATATGAAGATAACAGAGGCTAGCTGGTGCAGATATGTAGATAACAGAGACTATCTGGTGGAGATATGAAGATAACAGAGACTAGCTGGTGGAGATATGAAGATAACAGAGGCTAGCTGGTGGAGATATGAAGATAACAGAGGCTAGCTGGTGGAGATATGTAGAGAACAGAGGCTAGCTGGTGGAGATATGTAGAGAACAGAGGCTAGCTGGTGGAGATATGAAGATAACAGAGGCTAGCTGGTGGAGATATGAATATAACAGAGGCTAGCTGGTGGAGATATGTAGAGAACAGAGGCTAGCTGTTGGAGATATGAAGATAACAGAGGCTAGCTGGTGGAGATATGAAGATAACAGAGGCTAGCTGGTGGAGATATGTAGAGAACAGAGGCTAGCTGGTGGAGATATGAAGATAACAGAGGCTAGCTGGTGGAGATATGAAGATAACAGAGGCTAGCTGGTGGAGATATGTAGATAACAGAGGCTAGCTGGTGGAGATATGTAGAGAACAGAGGCTAGCTGGTGGAGATATGAAGATAACAGAGACTAGCTGGTGGAGATATGAAGATAACAGAGGCTAGCTGGTGGAGATATGTAGAGAACAGAGGCTAGCTGGTGGAGATATGAAGATAACAGAGACTAGCTGGTGGAGATATGAAGATAACAGAGGCTAGCTGGTGGAGATGTGTAGAGAACAGAGACTAGCTAGTGGAGATATGAAGATAACAGAGGCTAGCTGGTGGAGATATGAAGATAACAGAGACTAGCTGGAGCAGCAGCTACAATTCTATCAGCACAAAGAAGAAAACTGCCATTATCACTTGTTTGTACGCTCTGCCCCCACCATGACCTCACACACCGGCTAAACTCCCACAGAAACAAAAGAGGTTGTATTTTCCTCTTGTTTGATGGGCTTTTGACTGTTGCACCTGTTGTGTGATTATTAACCAGATCCCTTTTTGCCAATCTTTGGAGGAATCTACAGTCTCTCTCTTCCTTTCTGGTTTGAATTTCCATGACAACTTCCTGTGAAGCAACGGAGAAAGAAAAGGAGATATGGCTCCATCTCAAATCATTCTCTATGACACCCCACAGGGCAATACTATTTACCAGAGCCACATAGTACTGTGTGTGTACTATATATGGAATGCAGGTGTGACGGTGTTTGGACAAAGAGGAAAAATACCCTCCTCTAACACTGGAATTCCACACACATCAGCAGACAACAATGTTACTCTCCACACGCTTCCCTCTTGCTCACCTGGGATCTGTCTGCTCCACCCACAAACCACAAGTAATCCAGCGTCATGTACAAAGAAAAGATTACTAGATGAAAAAAACATTAGATGATTAGTTCTCTTCCTCCTCCTCCTCCTCCTCCTCTTGGTTCTCCATGCAGCCTCCACAGGCAGACAGCGCCCTCCAGTGGGTCTGCCAGGCTCTACCACGACATACAGCTGGGACCCCAGTTCATTAGGGAGCCAGTGGGTCTGCCAGGCTCTACCACAACATATAGCTGGGACCCCAGTTCATTAGGGAGCCAGTGGGTCTGCCAGGCTCTACCAGAACATATAGCTGGGACCCCAGTTCATTAGGGAGCCAGTGGGTCTGCCAGGCTCTACCACGACATACAGCTGGGACCCCAGTTCATTAGGGAGCCAGTGGGTCTGCCAGGCTCTACCACAACATATAGCTGGGACCCCAGTTCATTAGGGAGCCAGTGGGTCTGCCAGGCTCTACCACAACATATAGCTGGGACCCCAGTTCATTAGGGAGCCAGTGGGTCTGCCAGGCTCTACCACAACATATAGCTGGGACCCCAGTTCAATAGGGAGCCAGTGGGTCTGCCAGGCTCTACCACGACATACAGCTGGGACCACAGTTCATTAGGGAGCCAGTGGGTCTGCCAGGCTCTACCACAACATACAGCAGGGGCCCCAGTTCATTAGGGAGCCAGTGGTTCTGCCAGGCTCTACCACAACATATAGCTGGGACCCCAGTTCATTAGGGAGCCAGTGGGTCTCCCAGGCTCTACCACAACATACAGCAGGGACCCCAGTTCATTAGGGAGCCAGTGGGGCACTGGAAGTGCTCAGCAAAGTCTGGCGAGTTGGAGAGGGTGCCGATGAGGCTGTATTTTGGGGGGTTGTGGGGTCATGAGTCCCTCGTGGGCGCTCTCCGGGGTTCGCACGGCACACCACAACTGAGAGAAGAAATAAGACAGGAAGTAACTAGATCCCCTCTCTGTCTTCCTGACTGTAGTAACTAGATCCCCTCTCTGTCTTCCTGAATGTAGTAACTAGATCACCTCTCTGTCTTCCTGACTATAGTAACTAGATCCCCTCTCTGTCTTCCTGACTGTAGTAACTAGATCACCTCTCTGTCTTCCTGACTGTAGTAACTAGATCACCTCTCTGTCTTCCTGACTGTAGTAACTAGATCACCTCTCTGTCTTCCTGACTGTATTATCTAGATCCCCTCTCTGTCTTCCTGACTGTATTAACTAGATCACCTCTCTGTCTTCCTGACTGTAGTAACTAGATCACCTCTCTGTCTTCCTGACTGTAGTAACTAGATCACCACTGTCTTCCTGACTGTATTATCTAGATCCCCTCTCAGTCTTCCTGACTGTAGTAACTAGATCACCTCTCTGTCTTCCTGACTGTAGTAACTAGATCACCTCTCTGTCTTCCTGACTGTATTAACTAGATCCCCTCTCTGTCTTCCTGACTGTAGTAACTAGATCACCTCTCTGTCTTCCTGACTGTAGTAACTAGATCACCTCTCTGTCTTCCTGACTATAGTAACTAGATCACCTCTCTGTCTTCCTGACTGTAGTAACTAGATCACCACTGTCTTCCTGCCTGTATTATCTAGATCCCCTCTCAGTCTTCCTGACTGTAGTAACTAGATCACCTCTCTGTCTTCCTGACTGTAGTAACTAGATCACCTCTCTGTCTTCCTGACTGTAGTAACTAGATCACCACTCTGTCTTCCTGACTGTAGTAACTAGATCACCTCTCTGTCTTCCTGACTATAGTAACTAGATCCCCTCTCTGTCTTCCTGACTGTAGTAACTAGATCACCTCTCTGTCTTCCTGACTATAGTAACTAGATCACCTCTCTGTCTTCCTGACTATAGTAACTAGATCACCTCTCTGTCTTCCTGACTGTAGTAACTAGATCACCTCTCTGTCTTCCTGACTGTAGTAACTAGATCACCTCTCTGTTTTCCTGACTGTAGTAACTAGATCACCTCTCTGTCTTCCTGACTGTAGTAACTAGATCACCTCTCAGTCTTCCTGACTGTAGTAACTAGATCACCTCTCTGTCTTCCTGACTGTATTATACTAATTATGTTTCTACTGAGTGTACAAAAAACAACACCTTCCTAATATTGAGTTGCACCCCCTTTTTAGACTCAGAACAGTCTCAATTCGTTGGGTCATGGACTCTACAAGGTGTTGAAAGGGTTCCATAGGGATGCTGGCCCATGTTGACTCTACAAGGTGTTGAAAGCGTTCCACAGGGATGCTGGCCCATGTTGACTCTACAAGGTGTTGAAAGGGTTCCACAGGGATGCTGGCCCATGTTGACTCTACAAGGTGTTGAAAGGGTTCCACAGGGATGCTGGCCCATGTTGACTCTACAAGGTGTTGAAAGCGTTCCACAGGGATGCTGGCCCATGTTGACTCTACAAGGTGTTGAAAGCGTTCCACAGGGATGCTGGCCCATGTTGACTCTACAAGGTGTTGAAAGCGTTCCACAGGGATGCTGGCCCATGTTGACTCTACAAGGTGTTGAAAGCGTTCCACAGGGATGCTGGCCCATGTTGACTCTACAAGGTGTTGAAAGGGTTCCACAGGGATGCTGGCCCATGTTGACTCTACAAGGTGTTGAAAGGGTTCCACAGGGATGCTGGCCCATGTTTACTCTACAAGGTGTTGAATGGGTTCCACAGGGATGCTGGCCCATGTTGACTCTACAAGGTGTTGAAAGCGTTCCACAGGGATGCTGGCCCATGTTGACTTTAATGCTTTCCACAGTTGTGTCCAGTTGGCTGGATGTCCTTTGGGTGGTGGACCATTCTTGATACACACAGGAAACGGTTAAGCGTGAAAAACCCAGCAGCGTTGGAGTTCTTGACACAAACCAGTGCGCCTGGCACCTACTACCATATCCTGTTCAAAGGAACTTAAAATACACTATATATACAAAAGTATGTGGACACCCCTTCAAATTAGTGGATTCGGCCGTTTCAGACACCCGCTGCTGACAGGTCTATAAAACTGATCACAGCCATGAAATCTCCATAGACAAACATTGGCAGTAGATTGGCCAGTACTGAAGAGCTCATTGATTTTCAACGTGGCACCGTCATAGGATGCCACCTTTCCAATTAGTCAGTTTGTCAAACTACTCCCCTTCTAGAGTTGCCCTGGTCAACTGTAAGTGCTGTTATTGTGAAGTTGGAAACGTCTAGGAGCAACAACGGCTCAGCTGCGTTGTGTCCAGTTGGCTGGATGTCCTTTGGGTGGTGGACCATTCTTGATACACACAGGAAACAGTTGAGTGTGAAAAACCCAGCAGCGTTGGAGTTCTTGACACAAACCGATGTGCCTGATAGACTACCATACCCCGTTCAAATCACTGAAATCTTTTGTCTTGCTCACTAACCCACTGAATGGCAACACAATCCATGTCTCAATTGTCTCATGGCTCCAAAATCATTATTTAACCCGTCTCCTCTCCTTCATCTTTAACCCGTCTCCTCTCCTTCATCTTTAACCCGTCTCCTCCCCTTCATCTTTAACCCGTCTCCTCTCCTTCATCTTTAACCCGTCTCCTCCCCTTCATCTTTAACCCGTCTCCTCTCCTTCATCTACACTGATGGAAGTGGATTTAGAAAGTGACACCAATAAGGGGTCAAAGCTTCCAGCTGGTCAGTCTGTCATGGAAGTAGGTGTTCATAATGTTGTGTCCACTCAGTGTCTGACAGGATGTTTATTTATTTAATGATGTTAGTCATTTAGCAGACGCTCTTATTCAGAGTGACTTACAGGAGCAATTAGGGTTAAGTGCCTTGATTAAGGGCACACCGGCAGGGGATTCGGACTCTTAACCACTAGGTTACCTGCCACCCTATGCGTTCAATGTCAATGTTTGACTTGTTTGTGTATCAGCAAATTGACCTCGTCTCATTGCACCACTGCGTCCATGTTGCATCACACAGGAGTTTTCAAAGAACCTTTAGTCAAGGTGAGCTTCTCACCCACTCAGTCTGTCTTACCAGACTTCCTGGTCTAACGTATTAACTTAATACTCGTATCTTATTGACGGTTGAAAAGATTCAGTGGAACTCACAGGGAGGGTTGGGGCATGACTTTCAAACTTCCAAAATATTTTATTTTATTTGACTTTTTTACAGAAAGGTTACAATTTATACCATGACATTAAAGTGACAGTTCAGCCATTTGAAATATTTAGATATTTGTTTCCTTACCTTGAAAGCAGTCTATGGATAAGGACTCAGAGTGTCTGCAAGACCCCCTCACTCACACAGGACCATTTACCCTGCACCCCCTCACACACAGGGACATTTACCCTGCCCCCCCCCCACACACACACACAGGGACATTTACCCTGCCCCCCCTCACACAGGAACATTTACCCTGCACCCCCACACACACAGGGACATTTACCCTGCACCCCCCCTCCCCTCACACACAGGAACATTTACCCTGCACCCCCTCACACACAGGAACGTTTACCCTGCAGCTCCCCCCTCACACACAGGAACAGTTACCCTGCACCCCCTCACACACAGAAACATTTACCCTGCAGCCCCCCCACACACAGGAACATTTACCCTGCACCCCCCCCACCCCTCACACACAGGAACATTTACCCTGCCCCCCTCACACACAGGAAAAGTTACCCTGCACCCCCTCACACACAGGAACATTTACCCTGCACCCCCTCACACACAGGAACAGTTACCCTGCCCCCCTCACACACAGGAACATTTACCCTGCAGCCCCTAACACACATTTACCCTGCACCCCCTCACACACAGGAACAGTTACCCTGCGTTTAAAGCTTTAAAGCTATTAGAGATCACTATGTATACAGGTAAGAACAGGGATACTGCCCCTCCGTGTGTCAACAGGCTGCTATTAGAGATCACTATGTATAGAGGTAAGAACAGGGACATTGCCCCTCCGTGTGTCAACAGGCTGCTATTAGAGATCACTATGTATACAGGTAAGAACAGGGATACTACCCCTCCGTGTGTCAACAGGCCACTATTAGAGATCCCTATGTATTCAGGTAAGAACAGGGATACTGCCCCTCCGTGTGTCAACAGGCTGCTATTAGAGATCACTATGTATTCAGGTAAGAACAGGGATACTGCCCCTCCGTTTGTCAACAGTATTAGAATAGTAGAGGAGAGACTTTGTAACTACCGTGACCAAGAAGAGGTAGAGAATGAAATTCACTCAATATTCTATTGGCCTTTAAAAGACGATATACAGGTGTTTCTATTCCAGACAGCCCACTAGGTGGGAGGGCCTGGGAGAACCCATTATTATATATACAGGTGTTTCTATTCCAGACAGCCCACTAGGTGGGAGGGCCTGGGAGAACCCATTATTATATATACAGGTGTTTCTATTCCAGACAGCCCACTAGGTGGGAGGGCCTGGGAGAACCCATTATTATATATACAGGTGTTTCTATTCCAGACAGCCCACTAGGTGGGAGGGCCTGGGAGAACCCTGGCATTATTATATATACAGGTGTTTCTATTCCAGACAGCCCACTAGGTGGGAGGGCCTGGGAGAACCTGGCATTATTATATATACAGGTGTTTCTATTCCAGACAGCCCACTAGGTGGGAGGGCCTGGGAGAACCCTAGGTGGGAGGGCCTGGGATTATATATACAGGTGTTTCTGTTCCAGACAGCCCACTAGGTGGGAGGGCCTGGGAGAACCCTGGCATTATTATATATACAGGTGTTTCTATTCCAGACAGCCCACTAGGTGGGAGGGCCTGGGAGAACCCTGGCATTATTATATATACAGGTGTTTCTATTCCAGACAGCCCACTAGGTGGGAGGGCCTGGGAGAACCCTGGCATTATTATATATACAGGTGTTTCTATTCCAGACAGCCCACTAGATGGGAGGGCCTGGGAGAACCCTGGCATTATTATATATACAGGTGTTTCTATTCCAGACAGCCCACTAGGTGGGAGGGCCTGGGAGAACCCATTATTATATATACAGGTGTTTCTATTCCAGACAGCCCACTAGATGGGAGGGCCTGGGAGAACCCATTATTATATATACAGGTGTTTCTATTCCAGACAACCCACTAGGTGGGAGGGCCTGGGAGAACCCATTATTATATATACAGGTGTTTCTATTCCAGACAGCCCACTAGGTGGGAGGGCCTGGGAGAACCCATTATTATATATACAGGTGTTTCTATTCCAGACAGCCCACTAGGTGGGAGGGCCTGGGAGAACCCATTATTATATATACAGGTGTTTCTATTCCAGACAACCCACTAGGTGGGAGGGCCTGGGAGAACCCTGGCATTATTATATATACAGGTGTTTCTATTCCAGACAGCCCACTAGGTGGGAGGGCCTGGGAGAACCCATTATTATATATACAGGTGTTTCTATTCCAGACAGCCCACTAGGTGGGAGTGCCTGGGAGAACCCATTATTATATATACAGGTGTTTCTATTCCAGACAGCCCACTAGGTGGGAGGGCCTGGGAGAACCCTGGCATTATTATATATACAGGTGTTTCTATTCCAGACAGCCCACTAGGTGGGAGGGCCTGGGAGAACCCTGGCATTATTATATATACAGGTGTTTCTATTCCAGACAGCCCACTAGGTGGGAGGGCCTGGGAGAACCCATTATTATATATACAGGTGTTTCTATTCCAGACAGCCCACTAGGTGGGAGGGCCTGGGAGAACCCTGGCATTATTATATAAACAGGTGTTTCTATTCCAGACAGCCCACTAGGTGGGAGGGCCTGGGAGAACCCTGACATTATTATATATACAGGTGTTTCTATTCCAGACAACCCACTAGGTGGGAGGGCCTGGGAGAACCCTGCCATTATTATATAAACAGGTGTTTCTATTCCAGACAGCCCACTAGGTGGGAGGGCCTGGGAGAACCCTGCCATTATTATATAAACAGGTGTTTCTATTCCAGACAGCCCACTAGGTGGGAGGGCCTGGGAGAACCCTGCCATTATTATATAAACAGGTGTTTCTATTCCAGACAGCCCACTAGGTGGGAGGGCCTGGGAGAACCCTGGCATTATTATATATACAGGTGTTTCTATTCCAGACAGCCCACTAGGTGGGAGGGCCTGGGAGAACCCTGCCATTATTATATAAACAGGTGTTTCTATTCCAGACAGCCCACTAGGTGGGAGGGCCTGGGAGAACCCTGACATTATTATATAAACAGGTGTTTCTATTCCAGACAGCCCACTAGGTGGGAGGGCCTGGGAGAACCCTGCCATTATTATATAAACAGGTGTTTCTATTCCAGACAACCCACTAGGTGGGAGGGCCTGGGAGAACCCTGCCATTATTATATAAACAGGTGTTTCTATTCCAGACAGCCCACTAGGTGGGAGGGCCTGGGAGAACCCTGCCATTATTATATAAACAGGTGTTTCTATTCCAGACAGCCCACTAGGTGGGAGGGCCTGGGAGAACCCTGGCATTATTATATATACAGGTGTTTCTATTCCAGACAGCCCACTAGGTGGGAGGGCCTGGCAGAACATTATTTGACTGATCGAAGAGGAAAACCTGAAAGTTGTTTTGTTATATATTGTCTATATTCAAGTCCATTATATATTGTCTATATTCAAGTCCATTATATATTGTCTATATTCAAGTCCATTATATATTGTCTATATTCAAGTCCATTATATATTGTCTATATTCAAGTCCATTATATATTGTCTATATTCAAGTCCATTATATATTGTCTATATTCAAGTCCATTATATATTGTCTATATTCAAGTCCATTATATATTGTCTATATTCAAGTCCATTATATATTGTCTATATTCAAGTCCATTATATATTGTATATATTCAAGCCAATTTGTTTGATGAAGCCTGGAATAAGAGAAAAAGGCCAACCTATAATTACATATTTAGTTCTAGGTGTACATCAAGTCCCTGTACGTATGGATTGTGAGGAGGCTTATACAGTTGAAGTGGGAAGTTTACATACAATTAGGTTGGAGTCAGTAAAACTAGTTTACATACACTTAGGTTGGAGTCAGTAAAACTAGTTTACATACACTTAGGTTGGAGTCAGTAAAACTAGTTTACATACACTTAGGTTGGAGTCAGTAAAACTAGTTTACATACACTTAGGTTGGAGTCAGTAAAACTAGTTTACATACACTTAGGTTGGAGTCAGTAAAACTAGTTTACATACACTTAGGTTGGAGTCAGTAAAACTAGTTTACATACACTTAGGTTGGAGTCAGTAAAACTAGTTTACATACACTTAGGTTGGAGTCAGTAAAACTAGTTTACATACACTTAGGTTGGAGTCAGTAAAACTAGTTTACATACACTTAGGTTGGAGTCAGTAAAACTAGTTTACATACACTTAGGTTGGAGTCAGTAAAACTAGTTTACATACACTTAGGTTGGAGTCAGTAAAACTAGTTTACATACACTTAGGTTGAGTCAGTAAAACTGGTTTACATACACTTAGGTTGGAGTCAGTAAAACTAGTTTACATACACTTAGGTTGGAGTCAGTAAAACTAGTTTACATACACTTAGGTTGAGTCAGTAAAACTAGTTTACATACACTTAGGTTGGAGTCAGTAAAACTAGTTTACATACACTTAGTTGGAGTCAGTAAAACTAGTTTTACATACACTTAGGTTGGAGTCAGTAAAACTGGTTTACATACACTGGGTTGGAGTCAGTAAAACTGTTTACATACACTTAGGTTGGAGTCAGTAAAACTAGTTTACATACACTTAGGTTGAGTCAGTAAAACTGTTTACATACACTTAGGTTGGAGTCAGTAAAACTAGTTTACATACACTAGGTTGAGTCAGTAAAACTAGTTTACATACACTTAGGTTGGAGTCAGTAAAACTAGTTTACATACACTTAGGTTGGAGTCAGTAAAACTAGTTTACATACACTTAGGTTGGAGTCAGTAAAACTAGTTTACATACACTTAGGTTGGAGTCAGTAAAACTAGTTTACATACACTTAGGTTGGAGTCAGTAAAACTAGTTTACATACACTTAGGTTGGAGTCAGTAAAACTAGTTTACATACACTTAGGTTGGAGTCAGTAAAACTAGTTTACATACACTTAGGTTGGAGTCAGTAAAACTAGTTTACATACACTTAGGTTGGAGTCAGTAAAACTAGTTTACATACACTTAGGTTGGAGTCAGTAAAACTAGTTTACATACACTTAGGTTGGAGTCAGTAAAACTCATTTTTCATCTACGCCACAAATTTCATGTTATCAATCTATAGTTTTGGCAAGTCGGTTAGGACATCTACTTTGTGCATTTTTCAACAATTGTTAATGACAGATTATTTCACTTTGAATTTTTATATATATAATTGTACAATTTGTTATTCAACATAAAAACATACAACAAATGATCACATTGTTATCTTAAAACGGTGTTATTGTAAGAGTTTAAATGTTTAAACAGAGGATCCATCTAAAACAGTATAAAACAAGATGATAAACAGAGGATCCATCTAAAACAGTATAAAACAAGATGATAAACAGAGGATCCATCTAAAACAGTATAAAACAAGATGATAAACAGAGGATCCATCTAAAACAGTATAAAACAAGATGATAAACAGAGGATCCATCTAAAACAGTATAAAACAAGATGATAAACAGAGGATCCATCTAAAACAGTATAAAACAAGATGATAAACAGAGGATCCATCTAAAACAGTATAAAACAAGATGATAAACAGAGGATTCATCTAAAACAGTATAAAACAAGATGATAAACAGAGGAACCATCTAAAACAGTATAAAACAAGATGATAAACAGAGTATCCATCTTAAACAGTATAAAACAAGATGATAAACAGAGGATCCATCTAAAACACTATAAAACAAGATGATAAACAGAGGATCCATCTAAAACAGTATAAAACAAGATGATAAACAGAGGATCCATCTAAAACAAGATGATAAACAGAGGATCCATCTAAAACACTATAAAACAAGATGATAAACAGAGGATCCATCTAAAACACTATAAAACAAGATGATAAACAGAGGATCCATCTAAAACAGTATAAAACAAGATGATAAACAGAGGATCCATCTAAAACAGTATAAAACAAGATGATAAACAGAGGATCCATCTAAAACAGTATAAAACAAGTGCAGTATGTTCTGAGAATGTTACTTTAACGTCAACTCATAACGTCACACTATAACTTCATGGGAGTCTTGTGGAAAGACTGCATGTTGTTTTGGGTGGATTGAGTGACGTCTTCATCAACATTTGCAGAATTTTCCTGTAATATTTTCACCTCTGTGGTTGTGGGACCACTTGGTGCTGGAATGATGTGTCTGTTTGTTCCCATTTCTATCAGAAATGATAGTCCTCATTTGAAGGTCAAGGTCCTGTGTCAAGGTCCTCACTATTATAGGAAGACGTGTGTGTGTGTGTGTCCAGTGTGTGTTTGTGTGTCCAGTGTGTGTTTGTGTGTCCAGTCTGTGTGTGTGTCATGTGTGTGTGTGTGTGTGTCTAGTGTGTGTCCAGTGTGTGTGTTCAGTGTGTGTGTTTGTATCACTGTTACCATGGCAATTATTTACAGGTTATTATTTAACAGGGACATTGAGGAGTCATCACCCCAAACCCTTAACCCTGGATAGAGGGGCTCAGTGAATGTGGAGGTGAATGTGTACAGGTGGGTCAGTGTGTCAGAGGAGGCTCTATAGAAGGACAGAGTGCCGGCTTGCCAGTCCAGATACACTCCTACTCTGTGGGAGCTGGAGGAGGGGACGTCTATGGTAGTGGGTTTATTATTGTGCCAGGCAATGAAACGGTTGTCATAGCATAACAGACTCCAGGACTTGTCATTCCAACCAAGACCACAATCATTAACCCCTCCTCTCCTGTTGATTCCTTTATATGTCACTCCTATACCAGCCCTTCTCCCACTCCACTCTACCTCCCAGTAAGAGCGCCCAGTCAGACCCTCTCTACACAGCACCTGTTCCCTGTCCTCAAATCTCTCTGGGTGATCAGGATACGGCTGCTCCTCTGTCCTACATGTCACCTTTCTGTTCTCCTCAGACAGAGAGAGGCGTCTGTCTACTGTGTTTGGGTCCAGTGTGAGATCACAGACATCTGATGGATGAAACCAGACACAATATTAGAAATCATCATCATTCACATTAGAATGTTAACTCACTTTTCACTAATTCATTTAATGTAGATGTTTCTAGGTATCAAAAGGAGAAGTTAAGGTAACTTGAGACTTGTTGAATGATCATATGTTATACTGTATGGTAATATAAAACACACTTATTCCCATTAATACACACACACACACGCAAACACACACACACACACACACACACACACACACACACACACACACATTGTCAAAGCAACTCTTTGTAAACTTTGGTGTCCCTGATTTCTGCTTCTGTAGAACTACAGCTGATATTTAATATGACCAAGTAAGTAATGATGGTGGTCTTTGACTTTGACTTAACTTGAATTAAGACTTATTCTTAGTCATATTCTTCACAGCAGTCAACACTCACATTTTCTAGGCCCAGGTTTCATTCTGTTCTCTCCACCATGTTCCACACTGTAGCGGTAAGCAGAAGAACAGACAGTCATTAAGGGATACACCTGAACACACACACACACACACACACACACACACACACACACACACACACACACGTATATATCAAGCGAATGTTTGTCCTGTGTGTGTGTGTGTGTGTTCAGTGTGTGTCTGTGTGTGTCCAGTGTGTGTGTGTGTCCAGTGTGTGTGTGTCCAGTGTGTGTGTGTCCAGTGTGTTTGTCCAGTGTGTGTTTTTGTGTGTGTGTGTCCAGTGTGTGTCCAGTGTGTGTGTGTCCAGTTTGTGTGTGTCCAGTGTGTGTGTGAGTTTTTTGTGTGTCCAGTGCTTGTGTGTGTCTGTGTGTGTGAGTCCAGCGTGTGTGTGTGTCCAGTGTGTGTGTGTCCTGTGTGTGTGTGTGTCCAGTGTGTGTGTGCGTGAGTCCAGTGTGTGTGTCCAGTGTGTGTTTGTCCAGTGTGTGTGTGTCCAGTGTGTGTTTGTCCAGTGTCCAGTGTGTGTATAAGTCCTGTCTCCTCTGTGTGTGTGTGTGTGTCCTGTGTGTGTGTGTCCAGTTTGTCTGTGTCCAGTGTGTGTGTGTGTTTGTGTGTTTGTCCAGTGTGTGTATAAGTCCTGTGTCCTCTGTGTGTGTGTCTGTGTCCAGTGTGTGTGTGTCCAGAGTGTGTCATTGAGAGATTTACACTGAACTCACTGAACACTGAATACACAACTTTGTTATCAGCATATAACTTTGTCCAAGTGGTAGTCAGAATGTTTGTCTTAACTATCCTGATAAGTCAAACATGTCTGATATGAACATTGACATAAACCCTCTACATACTTGAGTTTCTCCAGTCTGCAGTGTGGATCCTCCAGTCCAGCAGAGAGCAGTCTGACTCCTGAGTCTCCTGGGTGATTGTAGCTCAGGTCCAGCTCTCTCAGGTGTGAGGGGTTTGACCTCAGAGCTGAGACCAGAGAAGCACAGCCTTCCTCTGTGACTAGACAGCCTGACAGCCTGCAAAGAGTCAAATCATATTCAAACCACACTGATATTCTTTGGTGGTGAAAATAGTGACACTATATTTTTTATCATTATATGACAAATGATCAAAGTATTGCTGTAGAGAGAAACATGTATAGTACAAATATTATAGTAGACTGACCAGACCAGTTTAAAAATCAGTATCAGTCAGAAGACAGACAGTGAGCTAACCTCTCACCATTACCAATAACAGGGGAGGTTAAAAAAAATCTGATCTTTGTGCCTCTATAACTTTGTTATTCGTCATTCACGATACATTTCTAAACAGTAAAACATGTATGTATGAATACCCTTAAATAAAAGGTGACATTCTGTACTGTTGCCAAATAAGAAACATCTCATATCCAAAATGCTGGAGCATAGCACCAAATGTAAAACTGTGTGTCTGGTAAACACATGTGGATCTGGTGAACAGTTATCACTTGTTGACCAACTACAGGAAAACTGACCTCAGAGTCTCCAGTTTACAGTGGGGATTCCCCAGTCCAGCAGAGAGCAGCTTCACTCCTGAATCCTTCAGGTCATTGTTACTCAGGTCCAGCTCTCTCAGGTGTGAGGGGTTTGACTCCAGAGCTGAGACCAGAGAAGCACAGCCTTCCTCTGTGACTAGACAGCCTGACAGCCTGCAAAGAGTCAAATCATATTAAAACCACACTGATATTCTTTGGAGGTGAAAATAGTGGCAGTATATTTTTTCAACAATGTCAGATATATCAGTGTCCTGAAACCTTCCATATCTATTCGTAAAATAGTGTATCATCATAAAAATGACAAATGATCAAAGTATGGCCTGCAGATAGAAACATGAACAGTACAATCATTTGAGTAGACTGACCAGACCAGTTTAAAAAGCAGTATCAGTCAGAAGACAGACAGTGAGGTATCAGATTTAGATTGTATTGAGTAAACAGTCCACACCATATCTATTTAGACAGTGAGGAATCAGATTTAGATTGTATTGAGTATACAGTCCACACCATATCTATTTAGACAGTGAGGTATCAGATTTAGATTGTATTGAGTATACAGTCCACACCATATCTATTTAGACAGTGAGGAATCAGATTTAGATTGTATTGAGTATACAGTCCACACCATATCTATTGAGACAGTGAGGAATCAGATTTAGATTGTATTGAGTATACAGTCCACACCATATCTATTTAGACAGTGAAGCTAATCCTGATGATGCCATGATTAAGAAAAATCATGAAAGAATCATGAATAATAATGAGTGAGAAAGTTACAGAGGCTACAACAAAACATGCTAACCTCTCACCATTACCAATAACAGAGGCTACAACAAAACATGCTAACCTCTCACCATTACCAATAACAGAGGCTACAACAAAACATGCTAACCTCTCACCATTACCAATAACAGACGCTACAACAAAACATGCTAACCTCTCACCATTACCAATAACAGAGGCTACAACAAAACATGCTAACCTCTCACCATTACCAATAACAGAGGCTACAACAAAACATGCTAACCTCTCACCATTACCAATAACAGACGCTACAACAAAACATGCTAACCTCTCACCATTACCAATAACAGAGGCTACAACAAAACATGCTAACCTCTCACCATTACCAATAACAGAGGCTACAACAAAACATGCTAACCTCTCAGCATTACCAATAACAGAGACTACAACAAAACATGCTAACCTCTCACCATTACCAATAACAGAGGCTACAACAAAACATACTAACCTCTCACCATTACCAATAACAGAGGCTACAACAAAACATACTAACCTCTCACCATTACCAATAACAGAGGCTACAACAAAACATACTAACCTCTCACCATTACCAATAACAGAGGCTACAACAAAACATACTAACCTCTCACCATTACCAATAACAGAGGCTACAACAACACATGCTAACCTCTTACCATTACCAATAACAGAGGCTACAACAACACATGCTAACCTCTTACCATTACCAATAACAGAGGCTACATCAACACATGCTAACCTCTTACCATTACCAATAACAGAGGGTACAACAAAACATACTAACCTCTCACCATTACCAATAACAGAGGCTACAACAAAACACGCTAACCTCTCACCATCACCAATAACAGAGGGGGTTTGTACCTCTGTAACTTTCTCATTCATCATCATTCTCTATTCATTCCTGATTATTCATCATCATAGTAGCATCCACATGAATGTAGAAGTGTTCAGAAACATCTTCTATTCTTACTGACAATACAAGTGAAGTGACTCCAAAATGACAGGACATTATTCACCATTCAGTTTCTATTAGGAAAAACATCTAAAACACAACCAAGACAAACTGGAAATACATTCAACAAGTTAGTAGAATCACAAGCTTGATGTAATCACTGCAGGCATGGAATATGGGACCAAATACTAAACGTATGACTACTTTAATACACTATAAGTGAATGTTTCAGAGTAATTACGACTTTTTCAAATGGGAGAACTACATACATAAAAGTGCTTTCATATCTGATAATACTGACCTCAGAGTCTCCAGTTTACAGTGGTGATTCCCCAGTCCAGCAGAGAGCAGCTTCACTCCTGAATCCTTCAGGTCATTGTTACTCAGGTCCAGCTCTCTCAGGTGTGAGGGGTTTGACTCCAGAGCTGAGACCAGAGAAGCACAGCCTTCCTCTGTGACTCCACAGCCTGACAGCCTGATAAAGAGATAATCATGACTTCACAAACACACTGTTCATTTAACACCAGTAGTGTAGAAGGACAATGGCAGATGCATTTGGTTTATTCTCTCAAACAACATAAAGATTAATCTTCCGTCTCCTAGAATTGTATGGTCATATTGTTATACTAATGTGAAAATCAATGCATTTATTCAATATGTTTTTCAATATAATATTATATACATATTATAATACATATTTTATAATGAATATTTCTTCCTGATGATTAGTTCTTATATGTCATTTTATTTACTCACAGAACAGCTCTGGAGGCTTTGACCACTGGCAGCAGCCTCAGAAGACCTTCCTCTGATCTGGAGTATTTCTTCAGGTCAAACACATCCAGCTCCTTTTCTGAAGTCAGCAACACAAAGACCAGAGCTGACCACTGTGCAGGTGACAGGTTGGGTTTTGAGAGATTTCCTGATCTCAGGAAGCTTTGGATCTCCTCCACTAGAGAATGGTCATTCAGTTCATTCAGACAGTGGAACAGATTGATGCTCCTCTCTGGAGAGAGATTCTCCCTGATCTTCTCCTTGATGTACTTGACTGTTTCTTCATGGCTCTGTGAGCTGATTCTTGTCTTTGTCAGTAGACCTCGTAAGTGCTTCTGATTGGACTCCAGTGAGAGGCCCAGAAGGAAGCGGAGGAAAAGGTCCAGGTTTCCCGTCTCACTTTGTAAGGCTTTATACACAGCACTCTTGTAGAAAGTAACTTTACGCCTTTGTTTGATCCTCACAGAAAAGTTCCTGGACGTTGATTGCAGTTTGTCCATTACATTCTCATTGTTGTTGATGAATGAGAGGAACACATATACAGCAGCCAGAAACTCCTGAATGCTCAGATGAACAAAGCAGTACACCTTGTCCTGGTACAGCACACATTCCTCTTTAAAGAGCTGTGTGCACAATCCTGAGTACACTGAGGCTTCATTAACATCAATGCCAGCCTCTTTCAGGTCTTCTTCATAGAAAATCAGATTGCCATTCACAAGCTGCTGAAAAGCCAGTTTTCCCAGTGACCGAATGCTCTCTTTATTCCAGTGTGGACCTGTCTCTTCTTTCCCAAGA
This sequence comes from Oncorhynchus nerka, assembly GCF_034236695.1. Taxonomy (NCBI): domain Eukaryota; kingdom Metazoa; phylum Chordata; class Actinopteri; order Salmoniformes; family Salmonidae; genus Oncorhynchus; species Oncorhynchus nerka. The sequence goes on from NW_027038896.1 coordinate 36,052, forward strand.
TACTTTTCATTCTTCTGTTTGGTATGAAACACCACAAGGTGTGTGTACATCTCAGTCAGAGTCTTGGGCATCTCTTCTCTCTTATGTTTCAGCATGTGTTCAAGGACTGTTGCAGAAATCCAACAGAAGACTGGAATGTGGCACATGATGTGGAGGCTCCTTGATGTCTTTATGTGTGATATGATTCTGCTGGCCAGGTCCTCATCACTGAATCTCTTCCTGAAGTAGTCCTCCTTCTGTGGGTCATTGAACCCTCGTACCTCTGTCACCTGGTCAACACACCCTGAAGGGATCTTATTGGCTGCTGCAGGTCGGGTAGTTATCCAGAGGAGAGCAGAGGGAAGCAGATTTCCCTTGATGAGATTTGTCAGCAGAACATCCACTGAGGTTGACTCTGTGACGTCCCAACAGATCTTGTTCTTCTGGAAGTCTAGGGGCAGTCGGCACTCATCCAGACCATCAAAGATGAACAGAACTTTGTACTTGTTGTAGCTGGAGATTCCTGATTGTTTGGTTTCCATTGAGAAGTGATTAAGAAGTTCAATGAAAGTGTGTTTGTCCTCTTTCATCAAATTCAGCTCCCGCGAAAAGGGAATGAAAATACAAATTGGACATCCTGATTTGCTTTTCCTTCAGCCCAGTCCAGAATGAACTTCTGCACAGAGACTGTTTTTTCCAATGCCAGCGACTCCCTTTGTCAGCACAGTTCTGATAGGTTTGTCTTGTCCAGTTAAGGGTTTGAAGATGTCGTTACATTTGATTGCAGTCTCTGGTCTTGCTTGTTTCCTGGTTGTTGTCTCAATCTGTCTCAGCTCATGTTCATTATTGACCTCTCCTGTTCCACCCTCTGTGATGTAGAGCTCTGTGTAGATCTTATTGAGAAGTGTTGGGTTTCCTTGTTTAGCGATCCCCTCAAATACACATTGAAACTTCTTCTTTAGATTAGATTTGAGTTCACGTTTGCAAATCACAGCGAGCTCATCTGAATGAAGAAATAACACAGAGGATATTAATATTACGTCTGTTTTAATACCTACAGTATTGTAGGACTGTTATAAAGTTTTCAATTATAATAATTTATTATCTTAACTGACTGTATTATTGATGGTATTATTAATGTTGTCTCTCTCTAAATTAATCAGTACAACACATCCCTGCTGCTACTTGATGAGGTCACTAGGTGTTGTGTTAAGGCAGCTACAATATCATTGAGTTACACAGCTACTTTAGCTGTACTTTAGCTACAGCTTTTAAATGTTATAAAACATCATTCAACATGAGGCAGACAGATCTTACATTTCTCCAGTGTGTCAGCAAGCTCCTTCTGGTTCATTTTCCTCAGGATGTGCAGTGTGATCTTCAGAGCCCCCTCTCTGGCACTGCTCTCCTGCTTCTCATCTTCAGCATCCACCACTTCCTTATCCTGTTTCTGACTCTCAAAGCCTTCTGGGAATTCTGGACTAAGAATCCTCTTGAATATCTTCAGCTCGTTCTTCACAAATGTCATAATTTTCTCTTCAAGCATCTGAAATAAATAAAGTAAATAAGTTAAGCAAGAGAATAAAATGCTTTCTCATTAACACATTAAAGAATGATTGACAGATCAACTTTACTTGAGGTAAACAAAAACAAATGTACATAACAGGACCACATACACTGAATATGGAGGCCAGGTCTGTTTGATGACTCTGGGAAGACTGACCACTGAGAATCTCTGACTCTGATCTCTCCTGTTGGTTTCTGTGGACAAAACATGAGATTACATCTCATCATCCAGGGAGTACACACACACACACACACACACACACACACACACACACAGGGAGGGAATGTTGTGTTTGTTTAATATTGTTTTAGGACTATGCAAATTGACAAAAGGATGAGCGTATGGATTATGAAAACAACAACAATAAATGGGAAAATGGGAGAGGAGAAATGACTAGACAGTGTTGTTTAACTCACTGACCAGGACCCATGAGTTCTTCTTACCTTTGTTCAGTAGAAAAGTCTCCCTCTCTAAACTTCATAGGTAGACCCATAGACCCGTCACTCTTCATGGACACACAGCTGGGAACAGGGGAGGCTGGTCTCTCCTGCTTGATTGGTCTTCAACACAACAGAGACAAACATTACATCTCTCATCTTCTCTGAGCTTAGATGGGGAAACATAACAAGAGTTTCATTCCAAAACACTATATATCACTTTTCAGAAATGTTAGTAAATTAGCTTTTATTGTTCAAAGCATTTCTGAAAGAGATTGGTGTGTTTTTTCTCTATCTAATCATGGTATGGGATTGTTCACTATCTAATCATGGGGTTGTTCACTATCTAATCATGGGGTTGTTCACTAGCTAATCATGGGGTTGTTCACTATCTAATCATGGGGTTGTTCACTATCTAATCATGGGATTGTTCACTATCTAATCATGGGGTTGTTCACTATCTAATCGTGCTTTTACACCTGCATTGTTTGCTGTTTGGGGTTTTAGGCTGGGTTTCTGTACAGCACTTTGACATATCAGCTGATGTACGAAGGGCTATATAAATAAATTTGATTTGATTAATCATGGGATTGTTCACTATCTAATCATGGGGTTGTTCACTATCTAATCATGGGGTTGTTCACTATCTAATCATGGGGTTGTTCACTATCTAATCATGGGGTTGTTCACTATCTAATCATGGGATTGTTCACTATCTAATCATGGGGTTGTTCACTATCTAATCATGGGGTTGTTCACTATCTAATCATGGGGTTGTTCACTATCTAATCATGGGATTGTTCACTATCTAATCATGGGGTTGTTCACTATCTAATCATGGGGTTGTTCACTATCTAATCATGGGGTTGTTCACTATCTAATCATGGGGTTGTTCACTATCTAATCATGGGGTTGTTCAATATCTTCATTTCAGAGAGACAAATAATCATGTTTTTTTTCAGCAAAATGCTATATATTTGCCTCACTCTCAAATGTTACCGCCGGAATAATGAGGCTATAAGGAGAACCAGTACTGAGTCAATGTGCAGGGTACCAGGTAGTTGAGGTAATAATGAGACTATAAGGAGTACCAGTACTGAGTCAATGTGCAGGGTACCAGGTAGTTGAGGTAATAATGAGACTATAAGGAGTACCAGTACTGAGTCAATGTGCAGGGTACCAGGTAGTTGAGGTAATAATGAGACTATAAGGAGTACCAGTACTGAGTCAATGTGCAGGGTACCAGGTAGTTGAGGTAATAATGAGACTATAAGGAGTACCAGTACTGAGTCAATGTGCAGGGTACCAGGTAGTTGAGGTAATAATGAGACTATAAGGAGAACCAGTACTGAGTCAATGTGCAGGGTACCAGGTAGTTGAGGTAATAATGAGACTATAAAAGTACCAGTACTGAGTCAATGTGCAGGGTACCAGGTAGTTGAGGTAATAATGAGGACTATAAGGAGAACCAGTACTGAGTCAATGTGCAGGGTACCAGGTAGTTGAGGTAATAATGAGGCTATAAGGAGAACCAGTACTGGAGTCAATGTGCAGGGTACCAGGTAGTTGAGGTAATAATGAGGCTATAAGGAGAACCAGTACTGAGTCAATGTTGTGTTTGTTTAATATTGTTTTAGGACTATGAAAATGGACAAATGATTAGCCTATGTGATTATAAGAAACAACAATAAATGGGAAAATGGGAGGAGAAATGACTAGAGACAGTGTTGTTTAACTCACTGACCAGGACCCATGAGTTCTTCTTACCTTTGTTCAGTAGAAAGTCTCCCTCTCTAAAGTATAGAGGATGCATCATGAACCGGTCACTCTTCATGGACACAGCTGGGAACAGGGAGGCTGGTCTCTCCTGTGATTGGTCTTCAACACAACAGAGACAAACATTACATCTCTCATCTACTCTGAGCTCAGATGGGAAACATAAGAAGAGTTTCACAAATAGAACTGACTTCTAGACGTTGGTTAACGCGCGAGCAGTGTGTCATTTTAAAAACGAGATTAATTTAGCGACGCGAACGTTGTAGTCAGTCTGTCAGCCCCGCTAAAAGGCTGGTGTCGTTACTCTGCCTTCTCCGGGGGCATGTTGAAGTACATTTACTAACCGGGAGGTTGAATGATGTAATTTATTGGAGGTCTGGAAGGTGCCTCTAGAGGTTGTTTACTCACAATATCAGATATTAAGATGATTTTTATAATGAAGGTATACTGAGGTTGGGAGGTTCTGACTAGTGATTATTTGCCCAGGGTTCAATACCTGCTATTGAGGACTTCCTGAAAATAATATTCAAAAGTTCATTCCTTGGACACAGAGGTTTAAACACTAAAGTTACCGTCCATCTAGTGAAGAGAACGGACAGAGGTAGCCATCAATCCCAACGAGAGAGGGAGAAGCCTCACCGGGATTTAACAGGTGGAAGAAACAACCGGGAGCGGTGATGATGTAGTGGTAGCTATGGTAACTAGGATGCTGCTGGTAGAGTAACTGAGCTAGCTGCGAGATGTGCCGACTAGCTAGGATAACTAGGATGCTGCTGGTAGGGTGCTACGTAGCTTACCAGGCTGCTACCATTCACTAGGATAACTGGATGCTGCTGATAGAGTAGCTAGCTTCTTCTGACTATACCGACCTGGCTAGGATAACTAGGATGCTTTGGTGGGATAGCTAAACTAGCAGAGCTGTCTGAATAGCTAGGATAACTGGATGCTGCTGGTGTAGAGTGGCTGACTATTACCGAGCTGTACGGAATAGCTAGGATAACTAGGATGCTGCTGGTTAGTTAGCAGGTCGTTAAATCTGTCCTCCTCTACGATGATGAATCGGTGAAACACAAATTGAAACGAGGATAGAAATGAAAAGGATCTGTCTTACTGATCCCGACCGTGAAAAAAGCAGATTGAACAATAGCGTTGTGTCTCAACACTGTAACAAACTCCTCATTATTCCCAGAGATCACCTCAGTCCTCTCTGCGCGTGGACAGCGCCACACCCGAGCGTGGACGGGACAGTTCATGCGGGGGCGGACAGTTCTGTCATAATATTTAGGACACCTGGTGACTGTCACAAGTAGTTAAGTTAACAGCAGCTGTCTAAGTGGTTAAGAAGTTAACAGCCAGTGTCTAGTGATTAAGTTAACAACCGTTGTCTTGATAATACTATAAGAATAATGCAGTGAGTCAATGGTTCTACTCCACATGTAGGCCATTGTATTAGTTAAAAGAATATTTTTATATTTCTATATGATCAATCCAGTATAATATGAACCAACATGCAACAGTATGTCTTGTGCTTTTGGCAGCCAAGGTTATGTATAATAATTATAGCACTTTCAAAGTGATACCATGTATGTCTGTGG
>NW_027038897.1:0-41406 GCF_034236695.1 Oncorhynchus nerka
TCACAGGAAAATGATAATGAAGTTTCCCTAGTGGTATAAACCGGTATCGCGGCTTGTTGGACAAAAAGGGAAGTACAGTGTCCAGTGTCAGAGTTATTATAGAGTAGTTGTCTCTTACCTTGGGGTGGTCATTGTTATTACAGAGCAGTAGTCTCTTACCTTGTGGTGGTCAGTGTTATTATAGAGCAGTAGTCTCTTACCTTGGGGTGGTCAGTGTTATTAGAGAGCAGTAGTCTCTTACCTTGTGGTGGTCAGTGTTATTATAGAGTAGTTGTCTCTTACCTTGGGGTGGTCATTGTTATTACAGAGCAGTAGTCTCTTACCTTGTGGTGGTCAGTGTTATTATAGAGCAGTAGTCTCTTACTTTGGGGTGGTCAGTGTTATTATAGAGTAGTTGTCTCTTACCTTGAGGTATTCAGTGTTTTTAAAGCAGGAGTCTCTTACCTTGTGGTGGTCAGTGTTATTATAGAGCAGTAGTCTCTTACCTTGGGGTGATCAGTGTTATTAGAGCAGTAGTCTCTTACCTTGGGGTGGTAAGTGGTGTGCCATCCACCCATTTCCAGGTCCCCTCAGTAACAGAGTATGTCAGACCAATCCAGGCTCCCTTAGTAAAGACAACAAGAAACTCCTGTTGGTGAGAAAGATACTGATATTGTCAACTACTATAGACTACATGTGTTAAATACTGGAAGATACATTACTGACCAAGGCATGTTTGATTCACTCACTCACTCACTCACTCAGAGGAGCAGACCTGTCTACTGAGATGAAAACCTGGGAGGAGAGCAGACTGGACTGTCTGAACAGAGGAGCAGATCTGATGATCATAAACAGCAGACAGGAACAGGTGAGTGAGTGAGTGAGTAGTACTCAGGATCCCAACAGCTTCCATCCCTCTGGACGATTTTTCCATATTTTCCGACAAATGTTTTGCTCTGTTGAAGAAATATACCTAAAATTTGAAATATATATAATACTTGCGTATTGTATTGATCTTTTTGGTTTACATTGCCATTTTAACTGTTGGTGAATCCTTGATTGGTGTGTACTGCACACAGTGTCCAAGTGCACTGCAAGTTCCACCCTGGACATAACATGGTAAATATGAATCTGTCTCCCTCCATTTAGTATGATATGTTACATTTCACTTGATATGTATTCATTTGTGGATGTCCCTCATCTATTTCGTATGATATGTTTTTCATTTCACTTTGTTGTGGCTAACGTTAGCTTAGAATATGTGGACAACTACAAAGACCCAGGTGTCTGGTTAGACTGTAAACTCTCCTTCCAGACTCACATCAAACATCTCCAATCCAAAGTTAAATCTAAAATTGGCTTCCTATTTCACAACAAAGCCTCCTTCACTCATGCTGCCAAACATACCCTTGTAAAACTGTCCATCCCACCGATCCTCAACCCGGCAATGTCATTTACAAAAATAGCCTCCAATACCTACTCAATAAATTGGATGCAGTCTATCACAGTGCCATCCGTTTTGTCACCCAAAGCCCATATACACTACCCACCACTGCGAGCCTGTATCGCTCTCGTTGGCTGGCCCTCGCTTCATACTCGTCGCCAAACCCACTGGCTCCAGGTCATCTACAAGACCCTGCTAGGTAAAGTCCTCCATTATCTCAGCTCGCTGGTCACCATAGCAGCACCCACCTGTAGCATGTGCTCCAGCAGGTATATCTCTCTGGTCACCCCCAAAACCAATTCTTCCTTTGGTCGCCTCTCCTTCCAGTTCTCTGCTGCCAATGATTGGAACGAACTACAAAAATCTCTGAAACTGGAAACACTTATCTCCCTCACTAGCTTTAAGCAACAGCTGTCAGAGCAGCTCACAGACTACTGCACCTGTACATAGCCCATCTATAATTTAGCCCAAACAACTACCTATCCCCCTACTGTATTAATTTATTTTGCTCCTTTGCACCCCATTATTTCTATCTCTACCTTGCACATTCTTACACTGCAAATCTACCATTCCAGTGTTTTACTTGCTATATTGTATTTACCTCTCCACCATGGCCTTTTTTTTGCCTTTACCTCCCTTATCTCACCTCATTTGCTCACATTGTATATATACTTATTTTTCTACTGTATTATTGACTGTATGTTTGTTTTACTCCACGTGTAACTCTGTGTTGTTGTATGTGTCGAACTGCTTTGCTTTATCTTGGCCTGGTCACAATAGTAAATGAGAACTTGTTCTCAACTTGCCTACCTGGTTAAATAAAGGTGAAATAAAAAATTTAAATAAAAAATGTGGCTAGGTTGATAATGTTCCCTATGCTAGGTGTTACAGTTTGAGTTAAGGTTATTGTTAAAATGATATTTGTCACATCCACATGGTTAGCAGATGCGAAAGTAGTGAAATGCTTGTGCTTCTAGTTCCGGCAATGCAGTAATAACCAACGAGTAATCTAACCTAACAATTCCACAACTACTACCTTATACACACAAGTGTAAAGGGATAACGAATATGTACATAAAGATATATGAATGAGTGATGGTACAGAACGGTATAGACAAGATGCAGGAGATGGTATAGAGTGCAGTATATACATATATATATGAGATGAGTAATGTAGGGTATATAAACATTATATAAGTGGCATTGTTTAAAGTGGCTAGTGATACATTTTTAAATCAATTTCCATCCATTTTCATTATTAAAGTGGCTGGAGTTGAGTCAGTATGTTGGCAGCAGCCACTCAATGTTAGTGGTGGCTGTTTAACAGTCTGATGGCCTTGAGATAGAAGCTGTTTTTCAGTCTCTCGGTCCCTGCTTTGATGCACCTGTACTAACTTCGCCTTGGTTGTTGTCCTTGATGATCTTTATGGCCTTCCTGTGACATCGGGTGGTGTAGGTGTCCTGGAGGGCAGGTAGTTTTGCCCCCGGTGATGCGTTATGCAGACCTCACTACCCTCTGGAGAGCCTTAAGGTTGTGGGCGGAGCAGTTGCCGTACCAGGCGGTGATACAGCCCAACAGGATGCTCTCGATTGTGCATCTGTAGAAGTTTGTGAGTGCTTTTGGTGACAAGCCGAATTTCTTCAGCCTACTGAGGTTAAAGAGGTGCTGCTGCGCCTTCTTCACAATGCTGTCTTTGTGGGTGGACCAATTCAGGTTGTCCGTGATGTGTACGCCGAGGAACTTAAAACTTACTACCTTCTCCACTACTGTCCCATCGATGTGGATAGGGGGGTGCTCCCTCTGCTGTTTCCTGAAGCCCACAATCATCTCCTTTGTTTAGTTGACGTTGAGTGTGAGGTTATTTTTCTGACACCACACTCAGAGGGCCCTCAACTCCCCCCTGTAGGCCGTCTCGTCGTTGTTGGTAATCAACCCTACCACTGTAGTGTCGTCTGCAAACTTGATGATTGGCTTGGAGTCGTGCATGGTCACGTAGTTGTGGGTGAATAATGACGAGTTTGGAGGGTACTATGGTGTTAAATGCTGAGCTGTAGTCGATGAACAGCATTCACACAAAGGTATTCCTCTTGTCCAGATGGGTTAGGGCAGAGTGCAGTGTAGTTGCGATTGCGTCATCTGTGGACCTATTGGGCGGTAAGCAAATTGGAGTGGGTCTAGGGTGTCAGGTAGGGTGGAGGTTATATGGTCCTTGACTAGTCTCAAAGCACTTCATGATGACGGAAGTGAGTGCTACGGGGCGGTAGTCATTTAGCTCATTAACCTTAGCTTTCTTGGGACCAGGAACAATGGTGGCCCTCTTGAAGCATGTGGGAACAGCAGACTGGGATAAGGATAGATTGAATATGTCCGTAAACACACCAGCCAGCTGGTCTGCACATGCTCTGAGGCCTCGGCTGGGGATGCCGTCTGGGCCTGCAGCCTTGCGAGGGTTAACACGTTTAAATGTTTTACTCACTTCGGCTGCAGTGAAGGAGAGACTGCAGGTTTTGGTAGCGGGCCGTGTCAGTGGCACTGTATTGTCCTCAAAGTGAGCAAAAAAGTTATTTTGTCCGTCTGGGAGCAAAACATCCTGGTCCGCAATGGGGCTGGTTTTCTTTTTGTAATCCGTGATTGACTGTAGACCCTGCCAGATACCTCTTATGTCTGAGCCGTTGAATTGCGACTCTACTTTGTCTCTATACTGACATTCAGCTTGTTTGATTGCCTTGCGGAGGGAATAGCTACACTGTTTCTATTCGATCATGTTTCCGGTCACCTTGCCCTGGTTAAACGCAGTGGTTCGTGCTTTCAGTTTCGTGCGAATGCTGCCATCAATCCACGGTTTCTAGTTTGGAAATGTTTTATTCGCTGCTGTTGGTATAGCATCGCCAATGCACTCTCTAATGAACTCGCTCACCGAATCAGCGTATTTGTCAATGATGTTGTTGGACGCAAGTTAAAAATACTAAAGTCTTCCATGATGTGATTCGAACACGCAACTTTTGGGTTGCTAGACGTTCGCATCCATCCTCCCTCCTTTTGTTTTTGGCAAATGATACAATTAGCCAAGACGTGCATTCATCACTGAAGGGGGATACATGTTTGATGACATGTTGTATTTGTAAGTGACAGACAGGGACCTGAACTGTTGAATCAATCAGATTTGCTTCATTCCACACTTCTGTTAAAACATACAATCCACGTATCGTTAGGTGTGTATTAATTTGTGGATGTCCATCATCCATTTCATATGCTATGTTACAAATGTTCAATATGTATGATATGTTATGAATTTGAATTAGCTAGGTGGCTTGGTGGTAGGTGTCTAACATTAGCTACGCTAGAAGTTAGCATTAGAGGTTAAGGTTAGCGTTAAGGTTAGGAGTTAGGTTAAGTGGTTACGGTCAGGGTAAGGGAAAGGTTTAGCTAATATGCTAAGTAGTTGCAACGTAATAAAGAAATAAGTAAGTAGTTGCAAAGTTGCTAATTGGATAAAATGCAAACGTTGTCCGTGAAAAGATTTAAAAGCGCAAACTTTGGGTTGCTAGACGTTCGCATCATATGGCCACTCATCCTCCCTCCTCCCTCCTTTTTTTTTGGTCTTAAGTAAACTTCTGTGCAATTTAACCACATCAAACGTAACATATACTAATCACAAAGTGTCACAGATTTAAATTTACTATGTTACGTCTAGTCTTTGAGGTCAGGCTGCAAATTCACCCTTCAGGAGAATGAAGGGTAGAGAAGAGGGATGCAGCCCTAGTGACTGACTTGACTACTTACCACACTCAGAGAGCCTCTTCTCCAGCGCCATCTTCTCATTGGTCAGGACACTGACCCTGTCTCTCAACTTGTGTCTTTAGTCAGGGCATTGTAACGCTCTTGTAACTGTTTTTTGTCATTTGAATTATTTGACTGGCCTCTCTTTCTAGCTGGTTCAAGTTCTTCTTTCTCCTTCTGCAAGTGGTCTCTATCTGTACATGTAATGTTTGAAAGAGAAGTTATTATGCACAGCTGGTTAAAATGGTATGTACGTGTTCAGTGCTGGATATTGGAAATATATATCTGATTGGATGTGCATGGCTTTATTGGCAGACCCTCATTGGTTGTTGGCCAAGGTATTCAAGGGTGCTACCTGTGAGTGGGTGCAGATGGACTCAGCTTGGAACAGGTTATGTTGTACCTGCTGTCATGTTTGAAATGAACAGTCTTCATGATGTAAATGCTTTATACTGTCGAGATTCTCTTTGCAATAACTAGAAAGAACCCGCTTCCTTTAACGAGGGATGCAACAGTACACAGTTCAATGATACCACTACTGGTATCTGGCTGGTCTCTGTCTTGCTCCAGTTCAGTGGTGTTGTAACAGGTCTCGAACTGGTTTCTCTCTTCGTTAGGCGGTGTAAAAACAAAGATGTTCCTGCATGGGAAGCATCCCAAATGACACCCTATTCCTTCTATAGTGCAGTACAATGGACCAAAGCCCTATGTACCTGGTCAAAGCAGTGCCCTTTAAAGTGGATAAGGTGCTATTTGGGACACAGTCTGGTTGTGGTGTGTACATTGCCATGCCATGTTCAGTGAGCTTATACAAGACCAAGTGCACCAGTTACAGTTGTATCTCAATTCTCTGTAAGAGATGTGACATTCTTTTTGACAAACTACTGGTCCCACAAGCCATATAACGTCTGTAAGTCTGAATTGTCATCCTTGCTTTGTGAGTACAGAACGATTGTGTGATAATGAAATGCATATCTGTCCTATGGGCTCTGGTCAAATGTAATGCATTACAGTGCATTCGGAAAGTATTCAGACCCCTTTTCCACATTTTGTTACGTTACAGCCTTATTCTATAATTGATTAAATTAATGTTTTCCTCATCAATCTACACACAATACCCAATTGATTGGGCATGATTTGGGAAGGCACACACCTGGCTACATACGGTTCAACAGTTGACAGTGCATGTCAGAGCAAAAACCAAGCCATGAGGTGGAAGGAATAATTAGAGCTCTGAGACAGCATTGTGTCGAGGTACAGGTTACCAAAACATTTCTGCAGCATTGAAGATCCCCAAGAACACAGTGGCCTCCATCACTCTTAAATGGAATAAGTTTGAACCACCAAGAGTCTTCCTAGAGCTGGCCGCCTGGCCAAGCCTGAGCAAGGGGGAAAATGGCCTTTCTCAGAGAGTTGACCAAGGATCAATGGTGACTCTGGAACATAGTTCCTCTGTGGAGATCGGAAGAAGCTTCCAGAAGGACAATCATCTACAGCCTCCACCAATAAGTCCTTTATAGTAAGCGGCCAGACAGAAGCCACTCATCAGTAAAGGCACTTGACAGCCCGCTTAGGAGCTTACAAAGGCAACTGAAGGACTCAGACCATGAGAAACAAGATTATCTGGTCTGATAAAACCACTATTTAACTTTTGGCCTGAATGCCAAGGATCATGTCTGGAGGAAACCTGGCACCAAGATGAGTAGCAGAATAGCAAAATCACCTGCCTATTTTCAATCTAGTATAGTACAAAAGTGGATCTACACTTATCGTTCGGTGTGAGAAATAAATATTTCTAGATTCTGGGACAGTTGTGGGAATGATAGATCCCAAGTTCATACAACCACTGTACATCAAAAAAGCGTTTAAAAACAAAGCGGCTGATGCAACAGATCAGAACATTTAGCTTAAAATGTTAATGAACTATTAGGCTATTTCTTCACATTATAACAACAGCAATGCACACAGCAGTAAGCTAAAGCGCTATTGTTCCAATATGCTAATTATGTATGACCTTTTACATAGACCAATGTTTTTCTTAACAGAATGGCTAGTGTTTTTCAAATCAATTTAACTGGTTATTGTGGATCATGGACAGGGTGCCTTAGCAGATGGCCTTGGTGCCCTGGCAGATTGGGAACCTCTTGAAGGACAAATAGCCTTGCGCCTAAAATCACGAAATTCAAAAGTGTGCACATGTGCGTGTATGTGTGTGATAGATAGTTTTCTTAGTTCTTACCTTGCTCTTTCTCATGTTCTTCCAATAACCTGTTTTGTTAAAGTAGTCATACATCTGAACTAACTATGTGATTACCTTTCTAACTGTGTGTGTGTGTGTCTGTGTGTTTTGTGTGTGTGTGTCTGTGTGTTTGTGTCTGTGTGTGTCTGTGTGTGTGTCTGTGTGTCTGCCTGCGTGCAGCGTGTATCCTCTCCAGTACTGTTCTGCCGACCCGTCTGTGTCCAACTGCAAGTCACATTGCTTTAACAATCCAATCACATTCAATCAGGAAGCTGGTAGAATTGCTAGGTTCCTTTCTTACCTGAGCCTTTCTTTTCTGAGCCTCATCTTTTACTAAAGAGATTTGTACTAATAATTGATTATGAAAAAAGCACAAGCCTATGGCAAATCACATAACATGTTTCTATTTAAAACAATGAATACAAGCATTTTTACAGATGACAATATGTCTACACACTGTTTAACTAGAGAGATGCATTAGTACTGTAGCACTACTATATAATGAGCTACTGTATAACTCTTCACAAATCCAGTTATGAAGAGAGGTAAATGAAATGTCAGAATATGTATATACAGGCTCAGAATACCCAATATTACCATCAGCACAGTCCTTGTTACAGTATATCCTGGTTCACAACCATTATCAGGTTGTTTGCCACTCAGTACAGTACCAGCAGTGTGTTGGTGTGTGTGCGTGTGTGTGTTTTAGAGAGAGAGAGAGAATGAAGTTGTGAGCACTGTAAGGTGCTGTATGTCCTCCACCGCGCGTCCTCCCACCAGCCTCTCTGTTGTCATGGTGTTGTTAAACCACTTTCTCACAAATCCAGTGTGATTGTCTAAACATGACTGGTCATTCCATGCCTTTGCAGGACGCCAGGTTTCTATGTTCAGCTCAACACAGTCCTCCTCCCCATTTTTTGGGTCGTCACGACCATTATCAGGTTGCTGTGAGTGCCAGTAACTACAGGGTAAACAAGAGAAAATAATAATAACACATGCTTATTCGGGTCCTTTTACAACAATGCGGAGTTAAAGTAATTAGGTAATTAAGAAATGAATAAAAAATGTGCAAACAATAAAAAAAAATAGTAACACAACAAATAAAAAGTAACGAGTCTATATACAGTACCAATGCCGAGTCAATGTGCAGGGGTACGAGGTATGTAGTTGAGGTAATTGAGTTAATACGGAAAATATTCACACAAATTGACTTTTTCAAATAGTATTTATGTTACAAAGTGGGATCAATATTGTCTTAAATAGTATTTTTGGCAATAATTGACATAAAAAATACTAACATTTCTTGAACATTTGCGTAAGTATTCAATCAGTAAATGTTAGAATCATCCTTTGTCTTTTTTGGGTATTTTTTTTAAAAGAGCTTTCCACACCTGGATTGTGCAACATGTGTCCATTATTCTTAGAAAAAAATGATTCAAGCTCTATCAAATTTCATTTGCTGATCTTTGCTAGACAACCATTTTTAGGTCTTGCCATACATTTTCAAGCAGATTTAAATCAAAACACCAAAACTAAAACATTCACTGCCTTCTTGGTGTCACGTCCTTACCTTAGTTCCTTTGTTATGTTTCTTGTTTAGGTTGGTCAGGGCGTGAGTTGGGGTGGGCATTCTATGTGTTGTTCTAGTTTTCTTTTTCTATGTGTTTGGCCTGGTATGGTTCTCAATCAGAGGCAGCTGTTAATCGTTGACTCAGATTGAGAACCATACTTAGGTAGCCTGTTTTTACCATTTGAGTTGTGGGTAGTTGTTTTCTGTTATGTGTTGTTGCACCTTACAGGCTGTTTCGTTCACGCTCTTTTTGTTTGTTATTCAGTGTTCAGTTGATTTATTAAATATTAACATGGACACATACCACCCTGCGCATTGGTCCGATCTTGACTACTCTTCCTCAGATGAAGAGAGAGAACCGTTACACTTGGTTAGGAACTCCAGTGTCGGTTTGGCCTTGTGTTTAGGTTATTGTCTTGCTGAAATGTGATTTAATTTGCCAATGTATTAGGGATTTCCTCCTCTTCTTCCGAAAGGAGGCGAAAAGGATCAGAGGACCAATATGCGGCGTTGTAAGTGTCCATGGTTCTTTTAATACGAAATAGTAGACATGAACAACTGAATACAAAAAACGTGGAAAGCCTAAACAGCCTTATCTGGTACAAACAAACACAGAGAGAGCAACAATCACCTACCAAACACTCAAAGAATATGGCTGCCTAGAACTGCCTAGAACTTCCGGCGCCGACTGAGATGGCCGCCTCGCTTCGCGTTCTAGGAAACTATGCAGTTTTTGTTTTTACATTGTTATTTCTTACATTAGTACCCCAGGTCATCTTAGGTTTCATTACATACAGTCTAGAAGAACTACTGAATATAAGATCAGCGCCAACTCACCATCAGTACGACCAAGAATATGTTTTCGCGGCCGGATCCGGTGTTCTGCCTTACAAACAGGACAACGGAATGGATCGCATGCAGCGACCCAAGGAAACGACTCGAAAAAAGAGGGAAACGAGGCGGTGTTCTGGTCAGACTCCGAAAAAAAAAGGGCACATCGCGCACCACTCCCCAGCATTCTTCTTGCCAATGTCCAGTCTCTTGACAACAAGGTTGACGAAATCCGAGCAAGAGTAGCATTCAGAGGGACATCAGAGACTGCAACGTTCTCTGCTTCACAGAAACATGGCTTACTGGGAAGACGCTATCCGGCGGTGCAGCCAACGGGTTTCTCCACGCATCGCGCCCGACAGAAACAAACATCTTTCTGGTAAGAAGAGTGGCGGGCGTATGCCTCATGACTAACGAGACATGGTGTGATGAAGGAAACATACAGGAACTCAAATCCTTCTGTTCACCTGATTTAGAATTCCTCACAATCAAATGTAGACACATTATCTTCCAAGAGAATTCTCCTCGATTATAATCACAGCCGTATATATCCCCCCAAGCAGACACATCGATGGCTCTGAAACGAACTTTATTTAACTCTTTGCAAACTGGAAACCATTTATCCGGAGGCTGCATTCATTGTAGCTGGGGATTTTAACAAAGCTAATCTGAAAACAAGACTCCTAAATTTTACCAGCATATCGATTGCGCAACCAGGGGTGGTAAAACCTTGGATCATTGTTACTCTAACTTCCATGACGCATATAAGGCCCTGCCCGCCCCCTTTCGGAAAAGCTGACCACGACTCCATTTTGCTGATCCCTGCCTACAGGCAGAAACTAAAACAGAGGCTCCCACGCTGAGGTCTGTCCAACGCTGGTCAGACCAAGCTGACTCCACACCCAAGACTGCTTCCATCAATGGACTGGGACATGTTTCGTATTGCGTCAGATGGAAATATTGTGAATACGCTGATTGATCTTGAGTTCATTAGAGCGTCACGTCGAAGATGTCGTTCCCATAGCAACGATAAAACATTCCCAGGCCAGAAACCGTGGATTGATGGCAGCATTCGCGTGAAACTGGCGCGAACCACTGCTTTTAATCAGGGCAAAGGTGTCTGGTAATATGTCCGAATATATAAACAATGCAGCTATTCCTCCCAAGGCTATTAAACAAGCTAAGCGTCAGTACAGAGACAAAGTGGAATCTCAATTCAATGGCTCAGACACAAGAGGCATGTGGCAGGGTCTACAGTCAATCACGGACTACAAGAAGAAACCCAGCCCAGTCACGGACCAGGATGTCTTGCTCCCAGGCAGACTAAATAACTTTTTTGCCCGCTTTGAGGACAATACATTGCCACTGAACGGCCTTCAACGCGAAAACATCACGGTCTCTCCTTCACTGCAGCCGAGGTGAGTAAGACATTTAAACGTGTTAACCCTCTTAAGGCTGCAGGCCCAGACGGCATCCCCAGCCGCGCCCTCAGAGCATGCGCAGACCAGCTGGCCGGTGTGTTTACGGACATATTCAATCAATCCCTATACCAGTCTGCTGTTCCCACATGCTTCAAGAGGGCCACCATTGTTCCTGTTCCCAAGAAAGCTAAGGTAACTGAGCTAAACGACTACCGCCCGTAGCACTCACTTCCGTCATCATGAAGTGCTTTGAGAGACTAGTCAAGGACCATATCACCTCCACCCTACCTGACACCCTAGACCACTCAATTTGCTTACCGCCCAAATAGGTCCACAGACGATGCAATCTCAACCACACTGCACACTGCCCTAACCCACCTGGACAAGAGGAATACCTATGTGGAATGCTGTTCATCGACTACAGCTCGGCATTCAACACCATAGTACCCTCCAAGCTCGTCATCAAGCTCGAGACCCTGGGTCTCGACCCCCGCCCCTGTGCAACTGGGTTCTGGACTTCCTGACGGGGCCCCAGGTGGTGAGGGTAGGCAACAACATCTCCTCCCGCTGATCCTCAACACGGGGGCCCCACAGTGCGTTCTGAGCCCTCTCCTGTACTCCCTGTTCACCCACGACTGCGTGGCCATGCACGCCTCCAACTCAATCATCAAGTTTGCGGGCTGACACAGCAGTGGTAGGCTTGATTACCAACAAACCACTTAGGCGGCCTACAGGGAGGAGGTGAGGGCCCTCGGAGTGTGGTGTCAGGAAAATAACCTCACACTCCAACGTCAACAAAACTAAGGAGATGATTGTGGACTTCAGGGAAACAGCAGAGGGAACACCCCCTATCACATCGATGGATCAGTAGTGGAGAGGGTAGCAAGTTTTAAGTTCCTCGGCATACACATCACAGACAAACTGAATTGGTCCACTCACACTGGCAGCGCCGTGAAGAAGGCGCAGCAGCGCCTCTTCAACCTCAGGAGGCTGAAGAAATTCGGCTTGTCACCAAAAGCACTCACAAACTTCTACAGATGCACAATCGAGAGCATCCTGGCGGGCTGTATCACCGCCTGGTACGGCAACTGCTCCACCCTCAACCGTAGGAGGCTCTCAGAGGGTAGTGAGGTCTGCACAACGCATCACGGGGGGCAAACTACCTGCCCTCCAGGACACCTACACCACCCGATGTTACAGGAAGGCCATAAAGATCATCAAGGACATCAACCACCCGAACCACTGCCTGTTCACGCTATCATCCAGAAGGCGAGGTCCCAGTACAGGTGCATCAAAGCTGGGACCGAGAGACTGAAAAACAGCTTCTATCTCAAGGCCATCAGACTGTTAAACAGCCACCACTAACATTGAGTGGCTGCTGCCAACACACTGTCATTGACCCAACTCCAGCCAATTTAATAATGGAATTGATGTGGAAATGATGTAAATATATCACTAGCCACTTTAAACAATGCTACCTTATATAATGTTACTTACCCTACATTATTCATCTCATATGCATATGTATATACTGTACTCTAGATCATCGACTGCATTCTTATGTCACTAGCCACTTTAACTATGCCACTTTGTTTACTTTGTCTACATACTCATCTCATATGTATATACTGTACTCGATACCATCTACTGTATGCTGCTCTGTACCATCACTCATTCATATATCCTTATGTACATATTCTTATCCCCTTACTGTGTGTATAAGACAGTAGTTTTGGAATTGTTAGTTAGATTACTTGTTAGATTATCACTGCATTGTCGGAACTAGAAGCACAAGCATTTTCGCTACACTCGCATTAACATCTGCTAACCATGTGTATGTGACAAATAAAATTTGATTTGATTGATTTGATTTGATTTGCCTAAATATGGTTCCCAATCAGAGACAACGATAAACACCTGCCTCTGATTGAGAACCACTCCAGGCAGCCATAGACTATTCTAGACAACCCCACTAACCACAATCCCATGACCTACAAAAAACCACAAGACAAAAACACACCACATAAATAACTCATGTCACACCCTGGCCTGACCAAAATAATAAAAGAAAACACAAAATACTAAGACCAGGCGTGACACAATGTCTGGTGGAAAACAGAAGTTTTCTTCTAGGATTTTGCCTGTGCTTAGCTCCATTCCATCCTTAAATCATTAAGAGTCCATTGACACACCTGTGCGTCAATCTAAGTAATGTAATAAAACATCTCCAACACAATCAGTCAATTTAAGCTAGAGATATCCGTTTTTTTTGCATGGGAAGGTGGCCGAGCTACAGTGGTGTTTGCCAGAACATGAGACATCCTGAAATGCAGCTGTTTCAATAAATCTGTACAAACCAATCTCTGGAAAGAGACTCTCACAAACACAATGTTTTTCTCTCTTTCACTCTCGACCCTCACAACTGTCATGGGACTCATCTGAAGTCGTTAAACCTGATCTCCCAGCTTCTGTCTGTTGCGTCCAAACCGTTTGAGCATTTCTTTGCTCTAGTGCCTTGTTGCAAACAGAATTCCTCCGTTTATCCTGTCACAGCCATTCAACTCTGTAACTGTTTTAAAGTCAACATTGGCCTCGTGTTATAATCCCTGAGCGGTTTCCTTCCTCTCCAGTAACTTAGTTAGGAAAGATGCTTGTATCTTTGTAGTGACAGGGTGTATTGGTACACCATTCAAAGTGTAATTATTAACTTCACCATGCTCAAAGGGATATTCAATGTCGCTATTTAAAACATTTTAAATTCAGGCTGTGACACAACAAAATGTGCAAAAGTCAAGGGTGTGAATACTTTCTGATGTAGGTAGGGATAAAAGTGAGTAGGCAATCAGGATAGATAATTAACAGAATAGCAGCAGTGCATGTGAAGAGTGTGTGTCTGGGTAGAGTCTATTGGTGTGTGGGTAGAGTCTAGTATTGAGTGAGTGTGGGTAGAGACTAGGAGTGTGTGGGTAGAGAGTGTGTGTGTAGAGTCTAGTGAGTGTGTGGGTAGAGACTAGTGAGTGTGTGGGAGAGTCTATTAGTGTGTGGGTAGAGAGTGAGTGTGTGTGTAGAGTCTAGTGAGTGTGTGGGTAGAGTCTAGTGAGTGTGTGGGTAGTCTAGTGACTGTGTGGGTAAGTCTAGTGAGTGTGTGGGTAGAGTCTAGTGAGTGTGTGGGTAGAGTCTAGTGAGTGTGTGGGTAGAGTCTAGTGGTGTGTAGGTAGAGACTAGTGTGTGGGTAGAGTCTAGAGTCTAGTGAGTGTGTTGGTAGAGAGTGTGTGGGTAGTCAGTGAGTCTAGTGGTGTGTGGGTAGAGTCTGAGTGTGTGGGTAGAGTCTAGTGGGTGTGTGGGTAGAGTCTAGTGAGTGTGTGGGTAGAGTCTAGTGAGTGTCCATAGAACCAGTGCAAATAACATAAAACATACTAATTAAAAAGGGGGCAAAGTTAATAATCAGACGCTGGAGAAAACATCATCATAAATTATAGACCCTCATCTAGCTTAGACCAACAAAGATAACTTTAGTTGTATTGCATTTTCATATTTAATAGTACTTAGTTTCTTAGATATATTTATTAGTGTTTGTGGAATGACATCTATGAGTGAAAACAAACTTTTCATGATAAACATTTGAAGCAATATGTCATTTGTTAAAAGTCTCTATCACACCTTATGGTCAGTGGGGTGTCGTCCACCCATCTCCAGGTCCCCTCAGTAACAGAATCAGTCAGACCAATCCAGGCTCCCTTATTGAGGCCTAAGAGAAACTGCTGTTGGTGAGAAAGATACTGATATTGTCAACTACTTTAGACTACATGTGTTAAATACTGGAAGACACATTACTGACAAGAGATGCTTGATTCTCTCTCTCCCATTCTCTCACACACAGACACACACCTGTTCCATATCACTGTTTACGATCACCAGGTCGGCTCCTCTCTCCAGACAGTCCTCTCTGCTCTCCTTCCAGGTTTTAGTCTCAGTAGACAGGAAGTACCAACTGGAGTTGAACTTCTGCCAGCCATCAGGACAGGTTTGTTCTACATGACAAAACATGAATTTCCATCTTGTTATTCTGCACCTATTATTGAAACTGCATATTAGATATGTGATGTTATGATCATTTATCAGGTTAACTCACTCAGATTAGAGAACTTTCTCATGAGATCATCTCTTTCCTTCTGTAGCTGGTCTCTCTCTTCAGTCAGTGTGTTGTAACTGGTCTGTAGCTGGTCTCTCTCCACAGTCTCATTGCCTCTGTTATCTGGAAAGGATTGATACATATAGCTCCTGGTTAATTCACTCACGAAACAGTAACTCAATAACATCTAAATGCATATTCTCATGATAATGATTGAGATGATTGGCATGCAGTGTGGACATTTCACCAGTAAAACGTGATGAATTATCATTCAAGATTGACATGGATGTTTAGTCTATTTTGAAACGAGCTGTTCCTGACTTGGTGAAGGACATAGAACATTTTCTCCGAGACGATGTGGATATAGTCAGACGTTGTAATCTGAGGATGCATTTGATGTATATTCTATAAAGGTATTCTAAAGGTGTCATCTGTCAGTACAAACATTGATTGAGAAATGATGACAAATATCACTACACCACTGGTTACAGTGCCTATCAAAAGACATGACTGACATCGGGGAAAGAGGACAGACTATCAGCTGATCATTCATGTTGATGATTGATCTAAATCTGCTAGTTAGCTAGATCAATAATGTTTTCACTGATTGTGATTTCACCATCAATGGTCTTATCAAAGGTTCATAAAGCCTTCATAGTGCATTCATAAGCGCTACATGAATGTGTTATTAAGCATCTATAAGTGTATGTCATGCTTTATAAAGGGTTGATAAACGTGTCATAACTGTGAAGTCCATGGAGAACAAGAGCACCTCCTCCCAGCTGCCCACTGCACTGAGGCTAGACGACATGGTCACCACCGATAAATCCATGATAATCGAACATTTCATTTAGCATTTCTCTACGGCTGGCCATGCTTTCCTCCTGGCTACCCCCAACCCCGGCCAACAGCTCCCACCCCGCAGCTACTGCCCAAGCTTCCCCAGCTTCTCCTTCACCCAAATCCAGATTGCAGATGTTCTGAAAGAGCTGCAAAACCTGGACCCGTACAAATCAGCTGGGCTAAACAATCTGGACCCTCTTTTTCTAAAATTATCCACTGCCATTGTTGCAACCCCTGTTACCAGTCTGTTCAACCTCTCTTTCATTTTGTCTGAGATCCCTAAAGATTGGAAAGCTGCCGTGGTCATCCCCCTCTTCAAAGGGGGTGACACTCTAGACCCAATCTGTTACAGACCTATATTCATCCTGCCCTGCCTTTCTAAAGTCTTTGAAAGCCAAGTTAATAAACAGATCACTGACCATTTCAAATCTCACCGTACCTTCTCCGCTGTGCTATCCAGTTTCCTAGTTGGTCACGGGTGCACCTCAGCCACACCTCAGGTACTAAACGATATCATAACCGCCATCGATAAAAGACAGCACTGTGCAGCCGTCTTCATCGACCTGGCCAAGGCTTTCGACTCTGTCAATCACCGTATTCTTATTGGCAGACTCAATAGCCTTGGTTTCTCAAATGACTGCATCGCCTGGTTCGCATACTACTTCGCAGATAGAGTTCAGTGTGTAAAATCGGAGGGCCTGTTGTCCGGACCTCTGGCAGTATCCTGATGCCATTTGCACACACTGTATATAGACTTTCTTTTTTTCCTATTGTGTTATTGACTGTACGCTTTTTATTCCATGTATCTCTGTGTTGTTGTTTCTGTCGGAACTGCTTTGCTTTATCATGTAACTTTATAAATAGTGACATGTTGTGCTGAAGGATGAAACACACTCTAAAGTTAAGTCATTTAGTCACATTACACCTAATCTTGTTCCCAGACACTTCCTCCCAATTGCTCGGAAGGTCTGGTGGACCAACATCAATCTTAGATTTAGGGTTTAGATCTAAAAGCACATTTTAAGAATAGAAATTGTGAAATGTGTAGCCATAATCAAATCAAATTTTATTTGTCATATACACGTGGATAGCATATGTTAATGCGAGTTTTGCTAAATCCTTGTGCTTCTAGTTCTGACCATGCAGTAATATCTAACAAGTAATCTAACAATTTCACAACTACCTTATACACACAAGTGTAAAGGAATGAATAAGAATAAGTACATACAAATATATTGATGAGCAATGGATGAACAGCATAGGAAAGATGCAGTAGATGGTATAGAGTAGAGTATATACATATGAGATAAGTAATGTAAGGTATGTAAACATAAAAATATATATAACATATAAAGTGGCATTGTTTAGCTAGTGATACATTTATTACATCCAATTTTTTATTATTAAAGAGGCTAGAGACTTGAGTCAGTATGTTGGCAGCAGCCACTCAAGGTTAGTGATGGCTCTTAAACAGTCTGATAGCCTTGATATAGAAGCATTTTTTCAGTCTCTCTTTCCCAGCTTTGATGCACCTGTACTGACCTCACTTTCTGGATGATAGCAAGGTGTACAGGCAGTGGCTCGGGTGGTTGTTGTCCTTGATTTGGAGTGGGTCTAGGGTGTCAGGTACTGTAGGTGATATGTCCTTAACTAGTCTCTCAAGCACTTCATGATGATGAAAGTTAGTGCTACGGGCGATAGTCATTTAGCTCAGTTGCCTTAGCTTTCTTGGGAACAGGAACAATGGTGGCCACTTGAAGCATGTGGGAACAGCAGACTGGGATAAGGATTGCTTGAATATGTCCGTAAACACACCAGCCAACTGGTCTGTGCATGCGACTAAGGATGCTATCTGGGCCTTGCGGTCAACACTTTTAAATGTTTTACTCATGTTGGCTGCAGTGAAGGAAAGCCTACAGGTTTTAAGTAGCGGGCCGTGTCGGTGACACTGTATTGTCCTCAAGGGGAGCAAAAGTTTTTCCTTTGTCTGGGAGCAAGACATTGTGGTCATGACGGGGTTGGTTTTCTTTTAGTAGTCCGTGATTGACTGTAGACCCTGCCACATACCTCTCATGTCTGAATAGGCCATTGAATTGCGACTCTACTTTGTCTCTATACTCACGCTTAGCTTGATTGCCTTGTGGAGGAATGGCAAGCACTGTTTATTCAGTCATGTTGCAGTCACCTTTCCCCTGATTAAAGCAGTAGTTTTGCACTTTCAGTTTTTGCGATTGCTGCCATCAATCACAGTTTCTGGTTGGGGAATGTTTTAACAGTTGCCGTGTGGCCATCCCGATGCACTTGCTAATAAGTGGCTCACTGAATCAGCGTATTCATCAATGTTATTGTCCGTAGCTATGCTGAACATATCCAAGTCACGTGGTGAAGCAATCATGATGCGTGGAATTCGATTGAGTCGGACCATCGTTAGACAGACCTGAGCATGGGCGTTTCCTGTTTTGGTTTCTGTCTGTAGGCTGGGAGCAGCAGGGAAATGGAGTCGTGGTCAGAAGGAGGCGGGGGAGGGCTTTGTATGCGTCGCAAAAGTTACAGTAACAAAGATCCACGGTTTTGCCAGCCCGGGTCATGCATTCAATATGCTGATAGAATTTAGGGAGCCTTGTTTTCATATTAGCCTTGTTTAAATCCACAGCTACAATAAATGCTGCCTCAGGATTTGTGGTTTCAGTTTACATAGAGTCAATGAAGTTCTTTCAGGGCCGTCGATGTGTCTGCTTGGGGAGGATGTATGCAACTGTAGATTATCATCGAAGAGGAATTCATTTGGTAGATAATGCGGGTCGGCATTTGATTGTAAGGAATCCTAGGTCAGGTGAATAAATGGACTTGAGTTCCTGTATGTTTATTATGATCACACCACATCTCGTTAATCATAAGGCATACACCCCGCCCTTCTTCTTACCAGAGAGATGTTTGTTGCTGGCTGTACCGACTCTGATAACTTATCCCGAGTGAGCTATGTTTCTGTGGAAACAAAGAATGTTACAATCTCTGATGTCTCTCTGGAAGGCAACTCTTGCTCGGATTCCGTCTACCTTATTGTCAAGAGACTGGACATTGGCTAGAAGTATACTCGGGAGCGGTGCGCGATGTGCCTGTTTACGAGCCTGACCAGAAGACCGCTCCATATGCCCCTTCTGCGGCGCCGTTGTTTTGGGTCGTCGGCTGGGATCCAATCCATTGTCCTGGGTGTAGGACCAAACAGAGGATCCGCTTCGGGAAAGTCGTAATCCTGGTTGTAATGTTGGTAAGTTGACGTTGCTCTTATATCCAACAGTTCCTCCCGGCTGTATGTAACAAAACTTAAAATTTCCTGTGGAAACTATGTAAGAAATAGTACATTAAAAAAACTAAATACTACATAGTTTCCTATGAGCGGTAAGCGAGGGGTGGCCATCTCTGTCGGCGCCGGATGTACAGTCTTTGTGGTTATTATTAATTATCGATGACCAGGGGGAATGTTTTTGCTAAAGGACATAGCCTGATGGCAAATATTTTACTCAAAAAGTCACTCCCGCAGAATTCTATGGTCACTCCCACTAACTTTGAGTGGTTGATATCCCAGGCTTATACAGTGCAAGTATTCATACCCCTTGACTTTTTTCACATTTTGTTATGTTACAGCCTTATTCTAAAATGTATTGAATTATTTACTCCCCTAATCAATCTACACACAATAACCCACAATGACAAGGCAAAAACAGGTTTTTAGAAATGTTTGGAACTTCATAAATAATAAAAAACGTACATAAGTATTCAGACGGGTGGCAGGGTAGCCTAGTGGTTAGAGCGTTGGACTAGTAACCGGAAGGTTGCAAGTTCAAACCCCCGAGCTGACAAGGTACAAATCTGTCGCTCTGCCCCTGAACAGGCAGTTAACCCACTGTTCCTAGGCCGTCATTGTAAATAAGAATTTGTTCTTAACTGACTTGCCTAGTAAAATAAAGGTTTTAAAAACACTTTACTCAGTACTTTGATGAAGCAGCTTTGTAGAGATTACAGCCTTGAGATTTCTTGGGTATGACCCCTACATTCTTGGCACACCTGTATTTGGGGAGTTTCTCCCATTCTTCACTGCAGATCCTCTCAAGCTCTGTCAGGTTGGATGTGGAGCATCGCTACAGCTATTTTCAGGTCTCTCCAGAGGTGTTCAATAGGGTTTAAGTCCGGGCTCTGGCTTGTACTGAAGGACATTCAGAAACTTGTCCCGAAGCTTCTCCCTTTTTGTTTGGCTTTGTGCTTACGGTCATTGTCCTGCTAGAGAAGGTGAACCTCTGCACCCCAGTCTGGGGTCCTGAGCCCTCTGGAGCAGGATTTCATCAAGGATCTCTCTGTACTTTGCTCCATTCATCTATCCCTCGTCCTGACTAGTCAGTCCCTGCCGCATGATGCTGCCACCATCATTCATCAGCGTAGGGATGGTGCCAGGATTCCTCCAGACGTGACGCTTGGCATTGAGGCCAAAGAATCAATTTTGGTTTCATCAGACCAGCGAATCGTGTTTATCATGGTCTGAGAGTCATTAGGTGCCTTTTGGCAAACTCCAAGAGGACTACCATGTGCCTTTTACTGAGCAGTGTATTCCGTCTGGCGCTGCAGCGATTGTTGTCCTTCTGGAAGGTTTTCCCATCTCCACATAGGAACTTTAGAGCTCTGTCAGAGTCACCATCGGGTTCTTGGACACCTCCTTGACCAAGGCCCTTCTCCCCCGATCGTTCAGATTGGCCGGGCGGCCAGCTCTAGGAAGAGTCTTGGTGGTTCCAATCTCCTTCAATTTAACATCGATGGAGTCCATTGTGTTCTTGGAGACCAATGCTGCAGAAATGTCTTTGTACCCTTCCCCAGCTCTGTGCCTCAGCACAATCCTGTCTCAGAGCTCTATGAACAATTCCTTTGACCTCATGGCTTGGCTTTTGCTCTGACATGCACTGTCAACAGAAAGATAGGGGTGTGCCTTTACAAATCATGTCCAATCAATTGATATTACCACAGGTGGACTCCAATCAAGTTGTAGAAACATCTCAAGGATAATGAATGGAATCAGGATGCACCTGAAATCAATTTCAAGTCTCATATCAAAGAGTCTGAATACTTACACAAATAAGTTTTTTTTTTTTTCATAAATTTGCTAAAATTTCTAAAAACCTGTTTTCGATTTGTCATTATGCGCTATAGTGTGTAGATTGATGAGGGAAAAAATATTAAATACGTTTTAGAATAAAGCTGTAACATAACAAAAAGAGCTGATGCGGATTTTTTGTTTTGTTTTCACATTTTGGAAAAAGAAACATTTGAGCATTGATTGTTTTCATTACTGGCTGTGCTTGACTTTGACTGAAATGGGTTCCATTACTCATTTTGGGTTCCAGTACTGTTCATTTTTAGGTGCAGTTACCCCCACAATACATTTGAGCTGATATTCTATAAGAGTTACAGGAGCTCAAGCAGTAGACCTTTTGAGGTGCCGGTACTCAGATCGGTACTCAGATCCTGCCCAAATCAAGCACGGGTTACCAGAAGAATATCAGGACCAATTTTAAAGCATAGGAGCATACGATCTGTGCCTCGACACAATCCTGTCTCGGAGGTCTATGGACAATTCCTTTGACATCATCGCTTGTTTTTTCTCTGACATGCACTGTCAACTGTGGGGCCTTATAAAGACAGGGGTGTGCCTTTACAAATCAAAAACAGAGAGTTGGCGCCACCTTGCGGGAATATTGAAAACAGGCAGGTGGATACCATCCTGACAAAGCCCCTGGGAAGAAGTGCTGGTAGTGTTGCTCTGGGTGTTGCCAACTCGAAGGTACTAGAGGGCTGGGGATCAACTCCTTATCTCATCTCCTGAAGTTGTTTTCACCTTTCACCTATCGCCTCGTTTTTATGAGTGTGTGGTTAGATGGATAACAAATAGAGGGATAGAGGACGTCTAGCTAGATGGGGTGGCGCTCACCCGCATTGCCATGATAACCCAGAACCATTATCCTGTGAAATTGGATTGGGGTTTGACCTAGCAACCTTTCGGTTACTGGCCCAACACTCTAACCACTAGGCTACATGCCACCCCAAGTAATGACACAGTTAATTTGCATAAAATGTTTCAAATCATTTTTATTGTTCATAAACTTATTTTCCAATTGATCTGATCTCTCTTCTTCTCCGTTTTATTTCTTCCAAGTAGAACGATAGAGGACTTCCAGCTAGATGTGGTGACGCTCACCCGCATTGCCATGATTGCCCAGGACTTATTACCCAGTGGAATTGGGAATTAACTTATATCTGGACTGCACAGTAATAACACAGTTCATTTCTATTTCAAATACTTATTATACTTAAACATATTTTCCAATCGCATATCTCCTCTTCTCCATTGTACTTTTCCTTGCCTCTGTCTCTCCGCAGATTTTCAGATGCAGGATGATGTCAGTATGTTTCTGTTCCTCCCTGATAAGTTCACTGCCAACATGACGCTGTTGGAGGAGAGCCTGATGACCGAGTTTGTCC
Source organism: Oncorhynchus nerka (assembly GCF_034236695.1). Classification (NCBI taxonomy): domain Eukaryota; kingdom Metazoa; phylum Chordata; class Actinopteri; order Salmoniformes; family Salmonidae; genus Oncorhynchus; species Oncorhynchus nerka. The sequence goes on from NW_027038897.1 coordinate 22,766, forward strand.
AGCGCTCCACTTGACCAATGAGCATGTATCTGGTTTCTCTGTCCTCTTAATGTTGACAGAGCCAGAGCACGCATATAGAAGTAGTCTAACTGGCCTGCTGCGCAAATGTAGGAAAGTAACCATTTGGGGATGTCTTGTTTCTGATCGTGTTCACTCAACACCACTAATTAGCTGAGCTTCTAAGTCATTTTTTCTTCACCTTTACATCCATTGTGAATGTTAGTTCCTCACAGTATTTAAAAAAATCTTTACAAACTCTCCCCCCTCGATAATCACCAGTCCTCCTTAGAAAAAGCAAAGAGATGAATGAGATTGAAAGAATCTATATTTTCGTCAGGATATTTTCTGATTTTATTTGTTCTAGTTGACAATGGAAGTTCTTGGCCTACTGCTAAATTGCCTTAGGATATCTCTTCGTGCACTCATTTCTTTAGACGCCAATGAATCACAGTGTCTAAATGTGTCCATATGGCAGAGGCTGGTGCTCTCCCATTAATGGAATTTCTATTTTTTAAATGTTTATTATTATAATTCTGGTTTGAAGCGGCAGGTTGCATAGCGGTTTAGAGCGTTGGGGCGGTATACTAGGTGAACAATCTGTCAATGTGCCCTTGACTAAGGGACTCACTCCTAATTACTCCTGTAAATCGCTCTGGATAAGAAAGTCTCCTAAATGATGTAATTCCGGTTTGTAATATTAACCATGTCACAATTATTTAGAAAAATGAAAATGATACTAAAAATTTGTGGCCTTGGATTCTTATTACAAACCAGAATTATCATTGAAGACCTATCAGAAGCGATTTACAGGAAGTGAGTAGAGGTAGTCACCCAGTCAAGAGGCGTGGCTGGGTATTCACCCAGCTATCACACAAACTATGTATGCCTTCTATAGAATTATAATAATAAATGTTAAAATAGAGGAAATTCCGATGTGGGAGAGCACCAGCCTCTGCCATATGAATTTAGTACTGTGCGTGGCGTCTAAGTGAGTACGAAAATATCTAGGCAATTTAGCTTTTTATTAGACCAAGTTTTCCATTAATCAACAAGACGACAAAATCGAAAATATCTGGTAATGCGTCTCATTCATCTTTTAACTTTCACAAGGAGGACAAATTGATGCTCTTTTTAAATGTGAGCTAATACATTAATGATTATAGTGAAATGACAGAAACTCAGCTGAATTGAGTGGTGTTGAAGTGAACGCGATCAGAAACAAGACATCCCCAAATGGTACTTTTCCTACGTTTCGCCTTAGGCTTGTACTATGGAATTAATATATCTGTCAGTAAGAGGACGGAAGAGCTGATGCATGCTCATTGTCAAGTGGAAGCTGGTTTCTTCGATAAATCAGGCTCTCCTCCAACTGGCGTCATGTGTGATGATTAATCGGGAGGTAAACATACTGACATCATCTGCATCTGAAAATCTCTTGGTGAGACGAAGGCGAAAGAACCTGACGAATGTTTAAGTATAATAAGTATTTGAAATAGAAATGAACTGTGTTATTACTGTGCGATCCAGGCTCAAGTTATTCCTGATTCCGCTGAAGCTGACTGGTCTGGGCGTCATGGCGTCTTGCGGTGGCTCACCACGGAAGTCTCTATCGTTCTGCGGAAGAACAAAGCGGAAAGAAGGAGAGATCGAATCAGTATGAACAATAAAAATGATTTGAAACATTTTATGCACGGAAATTGGCGTCGCCCACTTGGGTGGCGTAGCGCTAGTGGTGGAAGTGTTGGGCCAGCTCGAAGGTCAAACCCCAATCAAGGACAGTTCTGGAATAGCTCATGGCAATCTTGGTGAAGCGCCAGCTGGCGTCCTCTATCCCCTCTATTTACGATATCTAACCACGCACTCGCAAAAACAGTGATAGGTGAAGGTAGAGCAACTTCAGGAGATGAGATAAGGAGTTGATCCCAACGCTGAAATTACTGCGGGGGGTTGTAACGCCCAATTTAACACTACCCAGGAACTGCTCAGGATATCCACCTGCCTGTTTTCAATATTCCTGGCGCCAACTCTCTGTTTTGATTTGTAAGGCACCACTGTCGCAAGACCCCACAGTTGACAGTGCATGTCAGAGAAAAACAAGCGATGATGTCGAAAGGGCAATCCATGGGCTCGAGTTTAGGATTGTATCGAACACAGATCTTAATAACTCTATGCTGGAATTGGTCTGATATTCTTTCGCGGTAACCCGTGCTGATTTGGGCAGAATCACAATTGCGATCTGTGCGGCGCCTCCAAGGTCTACCCTTGAAATACTGCCCAATCTTTATAGAGTAATCGGCTCAAATCGTAATTGTGAGTAACTGCGCCAATGAACGGTACTGGAACCCCAAGGTAATGGGAACCCATTTCAGTCAAGCGGCTAGTAATGAGCAATCAGTAACTCGAAATGTTTCTTTTTCAGAATGTGAGTAAAGACAAGATCAGCATCAACCTCTTTTTATTATGTTGCGGCTTTGTTCTAGCGTATTTAATATTTTTCCTCATCAATCCTACACACTATAGGCGCGCAATATTAAATGCGAGAAACGGAATTTAGAAATTTTAGCAGAATTTATGAAAAACCTTATTTATTAATAAGTATTCAGACTCTTTGATATGGGCGAAATAATTTCAAGATGATCCATTCATTATCGCTTGAATCTATGGCTATGTAATTGATTGAATGGAAGGCACACCCCTATCTTTCTGTTGACAGTGCATGTCAGAGCAAACAAGCCATGAAGGTCAGAAAGATTATTTCATGAAATACGAGACAGGGTAATAACTGAATTTACAATGAGGAAGAATACAAAACATTTCTGCAGCATTGTCCAGAACACCCAATGGACTCCATCGTTGACCGTGAAGGAGATTGGGAACCGCAAGACTCTTTCTAGAGCTGGCAGCCGGCCAATCTGAAGCGATGGAAGACGCTTAGTCAGAAGTATCCAAATTGATAGTGACTCTGACAAACACAAGTTCCTATGTGAGATGGGAAAGGCTGCCCGAAAGGAGACAACAATAGCTGCAGCTGGCAATTCACACTGCTCAGTAAAAGGCACATGAGCAGGATTTAGCAAAGGCACCTAATGACTCTCGAACCATATTAAAGCTGGTCTGATGAGGCAAAATTGATTTCTTTGGCACTCAGTACCGAAGCGCAGCACCGCCTAAACTGATGAACTATTATTGGCAGCTCGCGACTGAGTCAGGATGAGGATAGATGAATAGACGAAGTAAACCTCCTTGATGAAATCCTGCTCCACGAAAGACTCAGGGTACCCTCAGACCTGAAATTCACCTTTAACCAGGACAATGACACGTAAGCTAAGCCCAAGGCAAAGGAGAAACCAGGATTAAGGGAAATTTCTGAATGTCGCTTCAATGTAAAGCCAAATAAGTGACAAACACCCTATTAGTGCCTCACCGGAAGAGACCACAAAATGATACATCCAACCTGACGAGGAAACTGGAAAGTCTGCGAAATGAAACTCCCCAAATCAGACGCCAAATGCTGAGTCATGCCAAAATCTCAGGCTATGAAAACAAATAAATCAAAGTACTGAGTAGTCTTTTTTAAAACGCTGTTACTAGTAAGATCGATTAAGAATTTCATTATTTGGCGGCCTAGAATTGGGCAAGGTTAACTCTGTTCAGAGAGCGAAGCGTTTCAGATTTAGCTGCCTTATCCTTCGGGGGTTGAACGCAGCGCTTCGGTCACGCTCCTAACCACTATCTTTTCCATATCATCTTTTTGGCGTGTATGAAGTTCCAAACGATAAAACCTGTTTTCACCTTTAATCATTAATGAATTTATTATGTGTATGGGTGATTAGGGGAGTAAATAATTCAATGCATTTTAAGAATAAGGAATATGACATGAAAGCAAGGCTCAATGAAGAATCAGGAACATGATATTTCACATAATATCGGATCAGCTTCACTCAAAGTAGTGGGGTGACCATAAATTCTGCAATTCTTGAGTAAGATATTTGCCGTCGAGCTATGTCACCTTCCTGATCGATAATTAATCAAGCCACCAAAGACTGTAAATCGATATAATGAATACACAAACACGTTCATGGAAACATGTAGTATTTAGTTTTTAATGTACTATTTCTTGCATAGTTTCCACAGGAAGTACAAGTTTTATTTTATACAGCGGATTTGGATATCAGAGCAACGTCAACTTAACACAACCAGGATACGGCAGTCCTCTGTTTGGTCTACGCAGGACAATGGATTGGTCCCGGCGACATTAAGGCTAACTTGGCGCTTATCAAGAAGCGGCATATGAAGCGTCTTCTGGTCGAAGCTCGTAAACTGAGCGCATCGCGCGCTCAGTAATCGCTGTATCCCAGTCTTGACAATGGAAACAGGTAAATCGAGCAAGTTACCTTCCGGAGAGACATCAGGAATTGCTGAGCATTCTTTGACGCTCACTTTCAGTAAATTATCGGAAGTCGATTACAGCAACAAATCTCTCTGGTAAGAGAGAGGAAATGAGGGTATAACGCTTATGATAGCGAGTGTGATTGATCTGAACAACATACAGAACTGATCCATTTATTCACCTGACCTGGGAATTCCTTGCAATCAAATGCCCGACAGCATTATCTACCAGATGAATTTATAACCGATGACAATCTGGTGTGTACATCCTGCAGGCTTGAACATCGGCGGCCTGAAGAAGAACTTCATTGAACTCTATCAACCAGGCAAATCCTGGGCAGCATTTGTAGCTGGCTGTGGATTAAACACAGGCATGCAAGCAAGACTCTAAATTCCTATCGGCATATTGAATGTAAACTGACCGGGCTGGCAAGCGTGGATCTTTGATTGCTGCTGACTTTGCGACATACCACTCCCCGCCCGACGCGACCATTCGTTGCTCCCGAAACCAAAACGAAAGCCTTCAGGTCTGATTCAGCGATCGAGTCCGACACCAATCCCGAATTCCCGCGCATCATGATTGCCGACGCATGAACTGGATATATTCAGCAAGCGGCGATTGATGAATGCGCTGATTCAGTATTGAACAACCAGCAAGTGCATGAGGATATTGCTGCACTGCGACGGCTGTTCCTGGCCGAAGGCTGGCTGGTTGATGGCGGCAATCAGCGCTGGAAGCTGAAGTGCAGGCCACTGCTTGCAATCGAAGGAGGCTGACGTAACATGACTGAATACAGGCGGTGTTGCCGTCGCGGAGCGATCGAACAAGCTGAAAGCGTGATTATAGAGACAGAGTAGGTAAGCGGTCAATGAAACCGGGCATGAGAATGGCGGGTCTACGGTCAATCGCGGACTGCAAGAGGAACCAGCCCGCGTCGCTGACCTGTGAACAGGAAAGGCTTCTTTGCTCCAGCACGAGGAACAACCACGTGTCGCCGACGCGACCATCTATTAGACCTACGGGCTTTCACTGCTGCATTATGAGTAAAGGCATTTAGAAATTGTTGACCTCATAGGCAGATAGCCATCCTTGGCATGCGCAGACGAAAGCTGGCTGTGTGTTCTGGTGCATGTCCGCTATCCTGGTCTGCTGTTCTTCAGAATGAATCACCGATATTCCTATTCCCAAGAAACTAAGGCAACTGAATTTAAGAAGGCTAGTAAGCCCGGTAACTTTCATCGTCATGAAGTGCTTTGAGGAGACAGTTAAGGATCATATCACAGTACCTGACCTCTCCCAAATCAGGACAACAACGCGAATACCTGTACGCCTTTAACATCATCAGAGAAACAGTCAGTAGGTAAGCTGAAAGGAAGGACAACTGAAAAAATGCTTCTATCGAACATTTTAAGAGCCATCACTAACCTTAATTGGCTGCTATAACATACCCTGACTCAATCTCTAGCCTCTTTAATAAATAAAGGTGGATATGATAAATGTATCACTTCTTTAAACAATGCTACTTTATGTTATATATATTTTATGTTTACATACCTTTACATTACTATCTCGTATCATATCTACTCTGCTGCATCTGCTGCATCTTCCTATGCTGTTTAAATCCGGCTAACATCCATATTTGTATGTACTTACATTCTTATTCATTCCTTTACGCTGTGTGTATAAGGCTGGTTGTGAATTAGATTACTTGTTAGATGTACTGCATGTCAAATTTAGCAAACTGCATTAATATGCTATCCACTTTGCGTGTATATATTTAGGCAAATTTGATTTGATTATGGCTAAGCACGACCACGGGTATATTCTTAAAATGACTTTGATCTAATTACAAATCTAAGATTGATCGTTGATCAACCTTCGGTGAAGATGTCTGGAGCAGATTGGAGTATGATGTGATGGAAATGACGGCACAGAGTGTGTTTCGTCATATTTATAAAGAGCGCATGATAAGCAAGAGCGATTCGAGCAAGTAACGCAGAGTGCAATGGAATGGAAACAGCGCAAGCAGGAAGAGAAAGTCCATATACGGTATTCGGTGCCCGGAAGTGGCATCGAGTGCTAGCCGGAGATCACAGGCACCCTCGATTTACACGCTGTATCTGCCCGGTAATATCGCGAACCGAAGCGTCATTGAAAGGCAAGGCTATTGAGTCTGCCAATGAAATCGATTGACAGAGTCGAAGCCTTGGCCAGGTAGAAGAGCGGCTGCTGAATAACATGCTGCTCGATGAAGATATGGATTTACAGGCAATGACGAACACTGACTCTTTAAGAAACAATTATTTGGAAAATCTGTGGAACGAAGTAGTCGGTAATCTGTTTATTAACTTGGCTTTCAAGACTAGGCAGATGTAGTCTGTAACGTTGGAGTCACAAGAATGTCGCACCCTTTGAAAGAGGATGACCGCGGCAATACTCCAATAGGATCTCGAACAAAATGAAGGCTAGACTGGGTTTGCAACAATGGCAGTGGATAATTTTTAGAAGAAAATGCGAATTATTTGTAGCTATTTATGCGGGTCAATTTGCAGCTCTTTCAGGACATCTGCAATCTGAATTTGAATTGAAGAGAGAAGCTGGGAAACTGAAGCGGTAACTGCGACGAGCTATTGGCGGGATTGAGGCCAGCCAGGAGAAAGCATGTCAGCCCATGGGAAAATGCAAAATGAAATGTTCGTTATCATGGACAGCGACCAGCATTAGATCTGGCCTCAGTGCGGTGGGCAGCTGGGAAGATGCTCTTTATTCTCCATGGACTCACGGTATGTTTTTGCGTTTATCAACCCTTTATAAAGCATGACATGCCTTATAGATGTAACATTCATGTAAGCGAAACAGCAGGCTGCGCTATGGCTATGAGCCTTTAATAAGATTCATTGATGGTAGGAATCTGTCAGTGAAAACATTGATGATCTGGCTAACTAGCTGAATTTAGATCAATCATCAGCATGAATGATCGGCTGATAATCTGTCCTCTTTCCCGATGTCAGTCATAATCTTTGACAGGCATAGCCGACCAGTGGTCTTGATATTTATTTGTCATCCTTTCCTCAGTCAAATGTTTATTAGATGACACATAGAATGCCATCAAACATCCTCAAGCAGAATTTACTGAAAGCGTCTATAGTCCCGTAGATCGCCGGAAAATGTTCTATGTCCTTTCGCCGTTTCAAATAGACTAGCATCCCATGTCAATCTTGAATGATAATTCATCGCGTCCCCTGTGAAATGTCACGCTGCAGCAATCATCTCAGTCATTATCGCGAGATATGCATTTAGATGTTATTGGTGCACTGTTTGCCGTGAGTAATTAACCACAGGAGCTATATCTTATCGATCCTTTCGAATAACAGAGAACGGAAGACCAGCCTGGTCTAACACTGACTGAAGAGAGACCAGCTACAGAAGGAAGAGATGATGTCTCATGAAAGTTCTCTAATCTGGTGAGTAACCTGATAGTGTCATGGCATCGCATATAATATGCGAGTTTCAATAATAGATTGCGCAGAAGATAACGAGATGGAGATTCATGTTTTGTCATGTAGAACAAGAGCGCAATCTGGCTGGCAGGTAATATTATTTACTTCCTGTCTGAACTAAAACCTGGAAGGAAGAACTGTCTGGAAGACACGACTGCAATGATAAACAAACAGTGATATGGAACAGATTGTAATGCATTATTGTGAGGAGAATGAGAGAGGAAAGGAATCCATCTCTTTATTCGTAATGTATTTAACACATGTAGTCTAAGTAGTTGACAATATCAGTATCTTTCTCTGCAGCAGTTTCTCTTAGACACTCAATAAGGGGCCTGAGATTGTCACGACAGTTCTGTTACTGAGGACCTGGAGATGGAGTGGTATTACTGACCATAGTGTGATGAGACTTTTGGCACCACAGATGACATATTGCTTCCAATGCATGAAAGCTGTTTTCGCTCATAGTATCATTCCACAGGCTGCTAATAAACCTATATCTAGAACTAAAGTACTATTAAAATAATAAATGCGAAACTGTTGGTCTAAACTAGATGAGTCTATAATTTATGATGATGTTTCTACCAGCGTCTGATGTGGCTTTGCTTGCTGAGATTGAGTATGTTTTATGTTATTTTGCTGGTCTCGCTCGCGAATCTACTTACGCCTCATACGCACTTCCTTTACGCTCGACTCCTGCCACACTTCACTGGGCTCTGCCCGCACTCACTGGAATCTGCCGCACGCTCACTTTAGACTCACCAACACGCTCATAGATACCCACGCACTCGCTATGCACGCATCTCTACACATCACTGGAGCTCTACCCGCACTCTGGGCTCTACTACACGCTCACTATCTACCCACACATCAACTCTACCCACTTGCAATCACTAGACTCTACCCACACACTCACTAGACTCTTACACACTCACTAGACTCTGCACACACTCAGACTCTGCCCCGCACGCTCAATAGACTCTACCCCACACGCTCACTGAGTCTCTGCCACACACTCACTGGAACTCTACACACTCGGAACTCTACCCGCACACTCACTGAGCCTCTACCCACACACTCACTGGACTCTACACACACTCACTGAACTTACGCTCAACCTACCCAGACACGCACTCTTCATGCACTGCTGCTGATTTCTATTGATTATCTGATTGCTATATCTACTAAATCGAAATACATGACTTTGCGCATTTGTTATTGTCACAGCCTGAATTTAAAATGTTTTAAAATGGCGACATTGATATCCCCTTTGTATGGTGAAATTAATTACACTTTTGAGAAATGATTATACCAACCTGTCACTACAAGATACAGCATCTTTCAACTAAGATTAGGAAACCATCAGAGATTACAACGCAATTGTATTGACTAAAACAGTACAGGATGCACGAATAACCCTGTGACAAATTAAAGCGGAGAACTCTACCTATTTTGCAACTAGAACACCCAGGCCGAAATCTTTCAAGCGATTTAGCGCAGGAGATGGGCTGAGTCCCATGACGATTGTGAGAGATAGCTGGGAAAGGAAAACATTGTGTTTAATGAGTCTTTGAGATTAGTTTCAACCTGGAGCTTGTGAGCAACTGCATTTCAGATGTCTTATATTCTGGCAAATACTGCATTTCGACATTCTTCAATGCGAAAGAAGCGGTTTAATCTCTAACTAGAATGACTTTGATTGCTGTTGGAGATGTTTTTATTACATTACTTAGATTGGCCTTTAGGTATGTCAATGAATCTTAGCTATTTGGAATGGAATGAGACTGAGCAAATCTAGAAGAAAACCACTGTTTTCCACTTGAACGTGGCAATCGCGCATCCCGCAGTCTTAGTATTTGTGTTTTCTTATTTTGGTCGAGCCAGGAAATTGTGAGCATGGTCCATGTGGTGTGTTTTGTCTTGTGATTTTGTGATCGCAAGTTAATGATTCATGGGTTTATCTAGAAATAGTCTATGGCTGCCTGGAATGATTTCTCAATCAGAGGCGAGTGATTTATCGTTATCTCTGATTAAGGAACCATATTTGGAAACCGTCAAATCAATCAATCAAATCAATTTCATTTGTCACGCTTACGCATGGTTGGCAGATATTAATGCGTGTGGCAGCGAATGCCTCTTGCTCCTAGTTCGATTTGGTATGCGTGATAACAACAATCAATCTAACTAACAGTCCAAGAGCTACTGTGTATACACAGTAGCAGGAGTAAAGGAGAATATGTACATAAGGATGTAATGAGTGATGTAGAGCGGCATGCAGCCAGATGGCTATCGAGTACGTATCTGCTACATGAATGGATGTAGTCTAGAAATAACCAGACAAAAATGGCTCATGAACCATTAATTAGAAGTGGCTAGACGATATGGAACACTGCGTCGACTGATCTAGAGTACAGTATATATACATATGCATGAAATGAACAATGTAAGGGTAAACAGCATTATATAGGGATGGCGTTGATTTAAGTGGCTAGTGATATATTTATCATTTCCCATCAATTCCCGATTGTGGCTGAGGTGCGTCAGTGATCATGGTGTGTTGGCGGCAACCCACTCAATGTTAGTGATTGGCTGACTTTAGCTGAATCTGATGGCCGCTGGATAGAGCTGTTTTCAGTCACCGATCCCCAGCGATGCACCGCTGACACAAGCGCTTCTGGATGATGAGTGAGCGAATGGTGCACGGTGATTTGGAATCTGATTATTGTCCTTGATGTGGCCTTTAACATGGAATTCCTGTAGCGTATTCGGTGTGTGCGTAGTATCTCTGGAAGCAGCTGCGCGATTGAGGCCGGAACATTGCCGTACCGAAGCGCTTGATGACAGCCGCCGAGTGTCTATACCGACTGTGCATCTGTAGAGATTTGTGATCTTTGTGACAGGCAATATTTCGGCCTCCTGAGTGAAGAGAGCGCTGCTGCGCCTTCTTCGCGGCGTCTGTCAGTGATAGTGGACAATTCAGTTTGTCTGTGATGCATGCGGAGCAAGACTTGCTGCCCTCTCCGCTGCTGATCCATCGATAATGAATAGAGGAGTATTCCTGCTGCTGCTCTGGAGTCCATCATCTCTTAGTTTTGTTGGCGTTGAAGTGTGAGTACCTTCCTGACGCCCGCACTCCAGGGCCACTCCTCCTGTAGACGTGACCATATCAAACCTACCGCTGTTGTGTCATTATCAAACGATTGGACGAAGCGTGCGTAATGCGCCGCAATGTGATTGACTGGGAGTGATAGGAACCTCAGGGAGAGCCGAACGTGGGCCCCGTGTTGAGATCAGCGGAGGAGAAGATGTTGATCCTACCCTCACCGCGCGGTGAAGCGACGGTCGAGAGAGTCCAGCAGTTGCGCAGGCGTAACCCGGGGTCTCGAAGCGATGGCGAGCTTGGAAGTACTATGGTGTTGAATGCCAGGCTGTAGTCGATGGACAGCATTCTCACATAGTATGTCACGCTTGTCCGAGATTGAGGCAGAACGTGTGCAGTGTGGTGAGTTGCTGTATGCAATCTGAGACTGTTTGAAGCGATGCAAATTGGAGTGAATACTAGAGTGTCGAAGCAGGAGTGGAGTGATGATGGCTGACTAGTCTCTCAAGCACTTCATGATGGCGGAAGTGGTGCTTCGAGGCGGATGTCGGATTCAGCTCAGTTACCGCCAGCTTTCTTGGGAACAGGAACAATGAGTGGCCTCTTGAAGCATATGGGAACAACAGACTGTATAGAGTTGATTGAATATGTCGTAAACTACGCCGGCCAGCTGGTCTCGCGCTGCTCTGAGCGAGCGACATGATGCCGTCTGGGCCTGCGCTGCGCGGGTAACTGCGTTTAAATGTCTTACTTCACCTGCGGCTGCGGAGAGGAGGACGCATGTTTCGTTGCGGAAGCATGTCGAGTATCGGCGACTGTATCTCAAGCGGTGCTAAAAGCAGTGCTAGGCTGCCGGAAGCAAGCCATCCTGGTCGTGACTCTTCTGGTGTTTCTTCTTAGCAGTCGTGATTGCAGACCCTGCCGCATGCCTCTTGTGTCTGAGCGTTAATTAGATTCCGCTTTAGTCTCTGTACTGGCAGCAACGGTTTAATGAAGCCGCTGCGGAGGAATAACTGCGTTGTTATATTGGACGTATTACCAGACGCGCTTGCCCTGATTAAAGCGGTGAGTTGGCGCTTCAATTCCCTTGGCGACCTGCTTGCACATCAATCCAGCGGTTTCTGAGGAACGGGAATGTTTTGCTGGATTGCTATGAAGGCGATCTTCAGCGCCTTTGTTCACTGTGAACTTCAAGCGCCCGAATCTGGCGTATTAGGCTATGTGACCAGTCTGGCGCCCAATGCGAGGCGTGATCCCCGATCCGTTGATAGGCGATCTTTGGAGATGATGGTCAGCTTTGGTCTGAACCAGCGAGCCGGACTGCGGTCCTCGAAGCGTGGGAGCTTCTGTGTTCAGCTTCTGTAGACTGTGGGATCAGCAAGGCTGGAGATGCGTGGGCCCGGCTTTCGACGAAGGCGGAGCAGGAAGCATGCGTCGGCGAAGTGGAAGCGGCAATGATCCAGGTTTTACCGCGGTGAACAATACGATATGCTGGTAAAATTTAAGAGTGCTGTTGTTTCAGATTGGCTTTGTTAAAATCTGGCTACAATGAATGCGGCCTCGGGAATAAATGGTTTCAGTTTGCAAAAGAGATTAAGCAAAGTTCAGGTCCGAGTCATCGATGATGCTCTGCTTGGGAGATATACGGCTGTGACCGAGTGGAAATTCTCTTGGAAGAGATAATCGTCGCATTTGATTGTGAGGAATTAAATCAGGTGAACGGAAGGATTTGAGTTCCTGTGTGTTTCGCTTCATCACACCATGTCTCGTTAGTCATGGGCATGCGCCCAGCCGTCTTCTTACCAGAAGGATGTTTGTTCTGTCGGCGCTGGAGCGTCGAATGGCCATAGATACTTCCCGGTGATACATGTTTCTGAAGTGGAAGGCGTGCGGTCGATGTCCTGGAATCTTGCCGCTCTGCTGGTTTGTCATACCCTGTGTCAGAGACTGGACATTGGCTGAAAATGCCGGGAAGTGATAGCGGCGCGAGTGCGCTCCGGACACAGGTCTGACCAGAAGGCCACGCCGTCATTCCTCTTTTATCGGGTACTCGCTGGGTAAGGTGTGCATCGCGATCCGGCACTCCGTTGTCTGTTTGTAAGACAGAACACCGGTCAAAACAAAAGTATATTCTTGTCACTAGTGTGGTTGGCGTGATCTGCCTGTTCAGTGGTTCTTCTGCGACATGTGTGGAACAAGATGACGGAGTACTAATGTAGTAACCGTGAAACGAACTGCATGATTTCTAGAACGCGGCGGCGACGTATCTCAATTAAGCGATTCTAGGCAGTTCTAGGCGGCCATGACTAACAGTGTTCGTGGGTGATTATTGCTCTCTCTCGTGTTTGTTTGTACCAGATCAAAGGCTGTTTGGGTTTCACGCGTTTTTATTCGGTTCGTAATCTACTATTTAGACTGTTAAAAGAACGGACACTTGGCGCGCATATTGGTCTCTCGGTCGCTTTTAGCTCTCTCGGAAGAAGGAGGAATCTAATACATTGACAAATTAAATCATTCAGCAAGACAATAACCTAAAGCAGGAACCCAAACGACACTGGAAGTTCCTAACCAAATAATAGCGATTCTCCTCTTATACGGAAAGTAGTCAAGACCGGACACCCAATCTTAAGTGTATATGTCAATGTTAACTAATTTAACCGTCAACTGAACGCTGAGGAATAACAAAACAACAAGCGTGGCAGGCTGGCACAACAGATGCAACAGCACATAACAGAAAACAGCCTGCAACTCAAATATGAAGTAAAAACAGGCTACCCACAAGTATGGTTACCGATCTGAGTCAGCGTTAACAGCTGCCTCTGATTGAGGAGCATACCAGGCCAAGAGCACATGAAAAGTAAGAACGGCACATCTCCCGCACAACTCCAGCGCCTGACGAACACAAACGAAATAACAAAGGAACTAAGGCGTGACAAGAAGGCGATGAATCTTCGAGTTTTGAAATTTTTGATTTAAATCGCCGAAAATGTATGGCCAAGTTCACAAAATGGATTCTCATAAATCAATATCGATTACTTTCTAGATCGTGATTATCTTATAATCAGGCAATAAATCTTAAATACAAAAGAACGAGATGATTCTAACAATTACGTTGAAAATCACCTTAATCTACGTTCTTCTCAAAAGCTACTATTTAAGGCAATATTATTTATAACATAACACTGTGAAAAGAATCAATTTCTTGTGAATATTTTTCGTATTAACTCAATTACCTCAGCGCATACCTGTACTGCGCGGCCAACAGGCATTATTTCATTAATATAGACTGCGTTACTTTGTTGTGTTACTATTTTTTTATTTGTTTGCGCATTTATTCATTTCTTAATTACACAATTACTTTAACTCGCGTGTAAGGACCAGTAACTAAGCATGTGTTATTATTTTCTCTTGTTTACCCTGTGATTACTGGCACTCTGGCAACTGATAATGTGCGTGGCGACTAAGGGGAGGAAGAGACTGTGTGAAGCTGTTTAATTCCTGCAAGGCATGGAATATTGATGATATCGTCTTCGTTTATAGATGATTAACACCATGACGCAACGAAGGAAGACACAGTGAGGCGTAAAGGAGGACATGCAGTGCTCGCTCATTCTCTCTCTGCAGCGCAAGCATATATTATATAACAGTGGCAAACAACACGTAATGATTGTGATATAATTTTGAGGCTATATATATTTCATTACTCTTCATAACTGGATTTGTGAAGAGTGTATACATTGGCTCATTACTGCAGTAATTAACGCGGCATCAGTAAATCTCTCGATTAAGAGCAGTGGTAATGAACATATTGTCATCTGTAAAGATGCTGTATTCATTGTTTTAAAATAGAGCATGTTATGTGTTGCTGCATGGAAAACCTCTTTTTCATAATCAATTAATTACCGTCTCTTTTAGTAAAGATGAATCAGAAAAGAAGACTCAGTAAGAGAAAGGAACCTGTAATTGCCAACCTCTGATTGAATGTGATGAATTGTTAAAACAATGTGACTGCGGTTGGTTTTACGGAGGCATTGTTGTTTACGAAGGGCAGCTTTGCATATTAATTTTTGGAACACACGCACGAACACGCACGGAACGCAAACGAACACACGCACGCAAACGCACGGAACATACACACACTGATTAGAAGGTAATCGCATGGTGAATTCAGATGTAATGACTACAACAAGCAGATTGATGAAAAAGAACATGAAAGAGCACAAGGTAAGAACTAAGAAAGTATCTATCACATGTCGCAGCGGGCTAATGTTGGCGCCGCTGATCTCGCAGGGCGCCCGAATATGACACCCTATTCATGATCCGTAACCAGTTAAATTGATTTGAAAGAGCACTAGCCATTCTGAAAGAACGATTGGTCTGTAGTCATACATAATTGGCATGTTGAACAATGGCGCTTTAGCTTGCTTAGCAATGATGCGATGACTGACCTGAAGTAATGATATTCCTAATGTCGTGGCATTTTGAAGCTAGATGTTCACGATCTGTTAAATCGGCAGCACTTTTAAGCGTTTTTTGATATTGCGCGATGTTGTATGAGGCTTAGATGCAATAGTCACGGCTGTCCCGGAATCTAAGAATATTTCTCGCGAAGCGACAAGTGTGAATCCGCGCATGCTATGCTAGATTGAAATAGGCGAATTGATGCACGCTGTTAGATTACTCATCTTGGTGCCGGAATTTCCTCAGACATGATGCGCTGGCATTCAGGCAAAAGTAGATGAAAATGGTTTTATCGGGCCAGATAATCTTGTTTCTCGTAGTCTGAGTCCTTCGGTGCCTTTAACGAGCTCAATGACATAATCCTTTACTGATAGTGGCGGCTCTGCATAGGAACGGTGGTGGAGTGCTACGGAGATGTTATCTTCTGGAAACTCTCGTTACGGAGGAACTTTATGTTCCAGGTCTCATTGGATCGCCAGTCTATTTTTCCCATTCGGCCCCGAAGGCGACGTAACTCTAGAAGACTTCTTGTAAACATTCGATTTAAGTGATGGAAGAAGACCGCTATGATGTAGAGGAGATCTTCAATGCTGCAAAAATATTTTATTAACACGCTACCTCGACACAATGTAATATCTCAAAGAAGCTCTATTATTCCTTCACCTCATGTAATTTTGCTCTGACATCACTGTCAGCTGTTGAACGCATTATGCTAACCAGACAATGTGCCTTCCCAAATCATGCTAATCAATTGAATTTATTAGTATTGTAGATTGATGGCTGTGAATTTAATCAGTATAGAATAAAGATATAGCATGGCACAAAATGTGAAAGAAGTGCAATACTTTCGAAATGCACTATCAATGCGTGACCAGAGCCACATAGAACAGATATGCATTCCTATAACAAAAACAAGGATGACAATTCAGACACTACAGGCGTTATATGGCTTATTAAGAGACCCAATGATTGTCGAAAGAATGTGGGCATCCTCCACAAGAGAATGAGATCAACTGTAACGTGCGCTAGTCTTGTATGGAAGTCGCTGGACATGTGATACACCCGCAACCGAGACAATGTCCCAGATAACTTGCTTATCGCGCTATAGGGCTTTAGTCCATTATACTGCACTTATGAAGGAATGGGGAGTGTCATTGGATAAGCTTCCATCTAAGAAGCTGTTTTTAAACTGCCGGCTCTAGCGAGGGAAGAAGGCAGGACCTGTTGAACTGGAACAAGACAGAAGACCAGCCAGTGTATCGTGAACATGTATTGCATCCTGAAGGCGGTACTCCCTGAGTTGTGCAAGAGAATCGCCGACAGTATAAGCATTTGCATCTGAGACTGTTCATTTCAGGCATGACGGCAGGCCTGGCGGCTGTTCAAGCTGTCCATCTGCGCCCACTCACAGGTATGAGTCACGCCTTAATCAAATCAATCGAATATATTTGTATCAGCACAATTCGCGATACGCCATTGCTGGCTGTACGCAACAGCGCCACTATAAAGGCGTGCATGTACCGCGAAGGGAAACTGAACCAGGCGGATGAATTGATGACAAAACAGTTACGAACAGGGTCGGAAGGTAAATGTCTGACCAATAATGGCGCTGGAGAAAGCTTTCTCTGGGAATAATGATGAATGTCGGAATCTACTCGTATCCCCTCTTCTCTACCCTTCATTCTCTGAAGGCAATTTGCGGCCTACACTCAAGACTAGGCGTAACACAGTAAATTTAAAATCTGTGACACTTTGTATTAGTGCATATTCGCGTTTGATGTTAGATTGCAGAGTTCGCAACAAGACAAAAGGAGAAGGAGGAAGGATGAATGTGGCCTGACGAGGCGTCACAACTTAGCCGAAGTTTCTTTTTAAATCTTTTCGCAGGTCATCGTTTGCATTTGAGCAATTAGCGACTTTACTTACTACTTACTTTATTGCGTTATTCGTGCAACTACTGCTTATATTAGCTTCAACCTTTCGCTTACCTGACAAGTAACCACTTAATAACTACTAACGCTAGCGCTAACTTATGGCCTCTAATGCTTAACTTCTAAACGTAGCTAATGTTAGACACCCTACCTTCGAAGCCGCACAACTAATTCAAATTCATAGCATATCATGACATATTGTAACATTTAGCAACATGAGCATGGAATGGATGAACATCCACAAATTAACTGCACCTAACGATCAGTGGAGTGTATGTTTTAACGACGTGAAGTAGATGAAACAAGAGATCTATTCAACAGTTCGGTCACAATCTTGAATCTGCTCACTTAAATACAGCATGTCATCAAGAGCATGTATCCGCCTTCGGTGATGAATACGCGTCTTGGCTAATTGTATCATCTGCCAAAACAAGAAAGGAGGAGAGATGAATCGCTGAGCGTCTAACTGGCAAAGATTCGAATTATCATGGAAGACTAGTATTTTTAGCAGATCAATGGCATCGTGACAAATGCAGCCCCGATTGTGGCGAGTCATTAGGAGTGCGTGAAAGCGATGCTGCAGCAGCGAAACAAAACATTTCCAAACTAGAAGGCACGATGGTGTCAGCGCGGCGATACCCAATGAAACGCGGGCAACCGGGGCAAGGTGACGAACATGTCGAATAGAAGGCGCAGTGTAGCTATTCCACTCGCCGGAGCGAAGCTGGGCTGTCATTGTAGGGTTTTAGAGTAGGTAAAAGCAGTTCCAGCGACTCGAACACAAGAGGTATCTGGCAGGATCTACGGTCAATCGCGGTCACAAGAAACCAGCCCGTGCGGACCGGAACAATACAGATGTTCGTCTTTTTTGCTCCTTTGTGAGGACATTACTGTGCCGCTGACGCGACCATGCTGCAGTCTCTCGCTGCTGCGGCCGGAGTGAATAAGGCATTTAAACGTCAACCACAAGCAGGCTGCGGGCCATCTGGCGGGCCTCAGGCGGACCCATTTGGCTGTGAGATTTGCGGACATATTCAATCCAATCGCTTATCCCCGGTCTGCTGTTCCACATGCTTCGGAAGGGCCGCCATTATTCGGTCCCCGAAGCCCAAGATTAATGACTGAATGCGGCCATTAACTCACTTCATGGTCTTTGAACAGTCAGGCCATGCCATTTCACACCTTATGACCTCCGATTGCTTTACCGCGTAATAGTCACGGATAGCAGTAACTTTACGCTCTGCCCTAACCCATCTGGACAA